>NW_025813436.1:3277306-3469806 GCF_021976095.1 Xenia sp. Carnegie-2017
TTTGAAGACATAAATATTATATCCTTTGTCACAAAGACAAAGGATTGAACTTGCTATTTCTAACAATGGCCAGTTGTTAGAAATAGGCAAAATGCAAAATCATCACACTTATGTGAATGATAACGATGAATGCAAAAATGAAAATATTTTCTGGACATGTATTGAAGAGGTCCAATAATTGATGTCAAGAATAGTGGAAACTTTGGCAGTTTCGTTCGTGTTCTCACTTCAATATGTAACTGAAACTTGACGGCATTTTGTGCTCCAAGATCGAAACATAGAAATACTAAGAAACCAAAGAAATCGATCATTCCTTCGAACAAATAGGACTCATAACGATGCTTTGAATATGCTGTAACGAGAATTCACATCACAATTGGGTTATACATTTTAATTCATCGATCTCAAACTTACATCTTTATGTCATCGACGATTTTTCTGTATTTAACCTGCCGCTTTCAAACATGGCTAAAATATCTCAACCGTGTCATGTCTTCAGTTGCTCGTCCTTTCCAACAAGTAGTCGCATTTCTTGAAGGCTGTCTTCGACTTTCAACAGACTTTCACCTTTCCCAGACGAACAGCTCGGTCAAATAGGGTTATCGAAGTGAAAGACCCTACTTTTCTTCTGATAACTTTCATATATCACATGAATTAATTATTAATTCATTCGTCAATTTTGTTCAAACCATGATAAAAAGGGATTAAATTCATTGATTGCATGAAAATATATGCAGGGCAAAGACAAAAGGAATTAAGCCTGGTTATAAGTTAACTAACGACATTGGTTAGTAAAAGAAAGCAAAGCCTCAGAGGTTTGGAGAAACAAAAGAATATTTCTTTTGTTTCCTCAATGAAGAGTTTGCGAAATCAATGATTGTAAGGTTATGACGGCAGACAGAGCATGTCGTGTTGTGGTAAATTTTATCTAGTATGAACAAAAATTATCTCACCCAAAACCGCAATTCAATGCACCATAGCTAGGAGAGTTATCATTTTTCTCCCACCTGACCACCTTTATTCAACTTGTTACGTCAACAAATAAATTAGAAGGCATATCAATAGCTTAATTTATTCACGTGGGAATCACCCACATGTTATAGAAAAGCTTTTGTCGTGCTCAATACTTATTATGAACATTGGAGCCCTGCTTATTGCAATAATACACTTGCCATTGTAAAATGGAATGTAATAATTTAACGAGAGAATTTTATTGACAGAACTAAATGGTAGCAAGTGATTCATTTTAGCAATCCTAATAGGATGGGACAAAGGGAAAGAATGAGAGGTAAGTTCGTTTTCAAATAATTATCTTTAGCGATGTAACGATAGCAGGACTTTCAAATGCGGTAAATGTTTTGTGGGAAAAGCGCGATTGTTTCTTTTCCGTGGTTGTAATCCTTAAAATTACATTATTAACAGTAAAACTGAACAAATTGAAAGCTTTTTTCTTATATTTTGTTCAACGAGTTCATTTCCTTGATCAAACCATGATGAAAATTTATCCAATCACATTTACATTAAAGTTTTTTAAACTTCAAGATTTCCCCACATTCATTTAGCTTAAATCCCGCATGATAAACGAATGATATCTCTAATCAAAGATGATCACGCAGTCTCCGATTTTTTAGGAATGAAAATAGGTTTTACGTTAATTGGTTTATGTTTGGCGTAAGGTGAAGCCGGTGATCCAACAATTAACACGTGATTACCCTTTAACCATAATCTCCACATGCTTTTATGAAATCCTCGAGCATCTAAGTCCCAGATTCGTAAACATCTCGCTATATTATTCCATGTTGTCCAGTCGTTAGCATGTTTCATTTCAATATAAAATATATATGTTTTATCAGATGTTTCTGAACAAAGTCTTTCTCGTTCTTGCAAGGATTTTACTGTGATCCAACGGCTCTGCCAACCTGTAAAAACAGTAGATAGACATCTCTAACAATCAAATGACATAAAATATGATGATAATTATCACTGAATCACTAAGTAGAAATCTCCTTCATTGTCCTGTAAGAAAAAAATATTATTGTCAATATTTATAAAATTCTGCAAGACATACCTACAAGCCGTTCAATCTCCTTCTCATAATTTTCTTTTTTCAACAATCCAACATTAAACTTAACGTTAGGTTCAGTATTCAACGTATGTTTTTTGAAATAGGATTCTTGAAAAAATACATTCATATTCAGGCCTTTGGCGCCAAAATGCTAGGTTCTTGAGATATCCGAATGATACATTCACGTCCCTTTGTTGCTGTCCATCCTCATCCACATATCCCAATCCCAAAAGAGATCAGGGTTGGCCATTTTGGCTCAAGTTCTCTTTATAAAGTCGTCGTTTGAGCAACCTGTTAATGCAAAGAGAAATAATAGATAGAATGAAGTTTATACTATCTATACATTTATAGTGCTGCGTGATGTCATTGTGGCGTGATGTCATTGCAGCGTGAGGTCATTGTAGCGTGATGTCATTGCAGCGTGATGTGCTTGTAGTGTGATGTCATTGTAGCATGACGTCACTGTTGCGTGCGATGTCATAGCGTAAACAAAATCATTTGTAGTAATAAAATTCTCACCAGCCTAAACCAGGCATTGTTTCTACACGATATAACATTGCAGGATCATTACATGTGTGATCATAACCCTAAAAATAGAAATACGTTTTTGCAATTAAATCATTAATCACATAAATTAGTTTTTCAATGGATGTACCATTTCTAAGGTAAATTTCTAAATTTCACTTGATGTGCAAGGAAGGAAGCTCGATAAAGACAAACATAATGTAACCAAAGAAAACTACAATAAGATAACAGATTTTGTACGAGATTTCCATTTTCCATTATAATGTGAAAAATATTTGAGATTTATTTAATTTACATTCTGCACTCTCGTCAGAGATAAACTGGACTCGACAAAAAAAGCAAAAAGAATCAGAGACGTTCAAAACCACGTTAATAAAGTTGAAAACGAATTAAAATTTTGTTGTGTAGCAAACACAAGCCAACAATAGAGTAAAAGACTAAAAAGATGAAAAGAATGTTGTTAGCTTTTGTTTATAACAAACCTGATCATTCCACGCCAATATACAGTACAGACTTTCATCTGTATCCATTAAAGGCAAAAATTGATTAAAATAACTAAATATGTCCACAGATACGTCTAAATCTTCTTCCAAAATAATCATATACTGAGCATTGGGATAAGCATTAAACGTCTCTGTCAATGTTCGCTTGTAATGCTGGGAGGAAGAGAAAATACATTTAAAAGTAATAAAAGGAACGAAAAATTTTGATTACATCGTGTAAACACTCTCAAAGAAAAGCCTTACCAACCGATATTCTAGCGTTCTTACTGCATAGGAATATGCTACGACTTTACATCATATAGCCTTGCCACAGCAGCTGGTTCTTCAAAGAATCCATCAATAAATACAGTAAATAACTCCTTCTTTGCTCCATGAGCTGACAACATTGACCGTAAGCCACGATAAAGATAATGTGGCCTGTTACTAGCAATCACAGCAACAGGAATGTCTTGAACTTTTTCTAACTTCAACGGTGTTGTTTTAATTTCAATTGGAGCAGGATTATTACCCTACAACATTTAAGAACATATTCTGTCAGTTCTTCATATCGTTCTAACATTAGCTGCAATAACAGTGATATCCTTATTTCTACAATTTTTTCCATGGAGTATTCTCAGAATATTTTCTCGAAGTTTTAATGCACAATGTGAACAAAATTACTGAACACATCGCTGTACGTTCAATTAAATAAGAAATCTAATCCTACATGGATGTAACGAAAAGATACTTACAACTGCATACACTTCCATAGCCTTCAAACTTATCACAAAACACTTCGCTTTGATTTTCACTGTCATCCCAAGCACAATGAGATTGTTTAGCAGGAACAAGAGGAACTGTACACGAGCAGTGACAGGCTCACCCCAGTTCGATATGTCTGCCGCGTGATGATGTTTCTCTGAGTATTTTGGCCACGTTTTGTGACGATAAATGACCAGCTATCCCGCCATTTTAGTTCATCGGCATAAACACTACCAAGACTTGTGAGCAAAAGCAATATCGGCGATCATGTAAAGACACAGTTCTCCACGTAAAAGGATTCTTTAAGAAACCTTACAAGTGTCAAGGAATTATTAACTTGTAGCATTATTTTTCCATCTGTTAAAATGACTTCAATACGATCGGAAATATACGTACTGACTTAATGGTCATTGTTTGCACTCTATTTTCCATTTGACTTGGTGCAAGCAAAATGGTAGTTCAGTATAATGAGCGAATTTGCGCAAATTTAAGGGAGACTGGCAACCGGCAAAATTTCATTGCTATCTTACAATTGGTTCATTTGAATTTTGTTTTTATTGTGATTGGTTTGACGGATTTCGACTGATAGCCAACTGAAATAACATAGTCAAGCTCACTGTCTGAATTGAATGTTTGATCGTTTCATAGCAATTTTATAAGCATGATAGAAACTGAAACTACAATCAGATGGATTTTATGGAAATCTTTACAAATTCATATATTGACATGAATGAAGCTGTCCAAACTGTGAATTTTTTCAAGAGGGTGAAAATTTATGGATAAATTGTAAATGCTTGGCGAAGACGATCTCAAGTGAGCGACATTTCAGTCATTGATGTTCAAAAGAAAGCCAACATTGTTTTGAGTTTTATCAGCAGAAATTTACATCCAAATCGTAGGTATGGACGAGAGATTCTCGCCACAAAAGTAGTTTACTGGATGGCACTGTGTTTCTGCCTTTATTCCAAAGCCATCATTAGAGAATACATATAATATATTAACTTTAACACGGTTTTGTAATAATATGCACATGAAAACATGGACTTAATGAACTTTGAACTGCACCTTCAGGATACTAGTCCGCCGCTCAACCTGTTCAGCTACCAAGCCCACATGGATTGAGACCAGTCAAATCTCTTTAAACTGCGTTTGACAGTGGCGGATCTAGGATTTTCAAAACATCAGTCATAAAACGTCTTTAAACATTTTACAGTCTTTAAAAATTTCTACCAAGTTGTCAGGCATAAACCTAGAGACCCCCATTCAAACCTCTATGTAACGGTTGTTAGAAATTTGGTACTAAGTGACAGTTCATAGATATAGAAAAGCTCAGACTTCAAACCATGCAAGTTTATTGTAACCCTTTACCCATCTCCACATCAGTGTCAGCAAATTCACTTTTTGAGAAAAAACTCAAAATTTTTCTGCCAAAGATTAAGCAAAAATTATCAGAGTAAAAATTTGCAGTTAAGGACAGCTTAATGTCATAAATGTTTATTAGGCATTTCACTAGACTATTATCTTCTGTAAGTATATGCAAGGTGTGCTATATAGCAATCACTAGTAGCATTGTATTTGCAAATACAAACAGAATGTAACCAACATGTCTTTAATTATATAATTACATGAATGTTATATTTGGTTCATGTCATGCTTACTGGTTATGATAAATATCTTTGATATGATCAAAGCTCGCTTGATCTGAAATAATTTAGTTTAGAAATTATAATGATCATCAGAAAATTACATAGTGATCATGAAAATACTTTGCTGTTTTGCCAAATTTCAAGGTTTATCTGCATACATAGGAAGACATTTACTCTATAAAAATGCTTTTCATACATCAATAGCCCTTTGATTTTATGGCAAACTTTGGATTTTATGGTATGAGCCATAGATTAACACACCTTTACATCTCTACATGAGGTGTTCAGTTTGAAAAGGGGACAATATGTGACATGGGACAACATTTCATGTATGTGAAATACTCAGGTTTAATACCATTCCAGTCAAATTGTCAAAATAAAAGCTTCATGGATCAGAAGACTCAAAATCACAGGTTATAGTAAACAGCTTCTCATGTAATCAATGTTAGTTTTTCAAATCTTAAACAATATGTAGTATAACTGTCCAATGATTGAATGATCAATGATCATAAACTGAAAAGCCCCAAACATTTGCTTATGATAAAGTAAATAATAGTATGGCGCCTTATGGCTACAGATTTTTGTCCATTGAAATATATTTGCAGGAATGTAGGATTTTGCTGCCATATAACGGCCACGATTCCCAAGCACTAAAGAAATTATAGCTAAACTCCTTCAAACAACAATTTTAGAAGCATCAATCTGCTTACCATATGCCATATTGACATAAATCGCATCACATACTGCATAAATTGACTTTGATATATTACATTCATGCATACACTTCACTTGTCCTTTACTTACGATTTTGATGTAAATTTCTGCTGATAAAACTCAAAACAATGTTGGCTTCTTTGAACATCAATGACTGAAATGTCGCTCGCGAGATCGTCTTCGCCAAGCATTTACAATTTATCCATAAATTTTTCACCCTCTTGAAAAATTCACAGTTTGGACAGCTTCATTCATGTCAATATATGAATTTGTAAAGATTTCATAAAATCCATCTGATTGTAGTTTAGTTTCTATCATGCTTATAAAATTGCTATGAAACGATCAAACATTCAATTCAGACAGTGAGCTTGACTATGTTAGTTCAGTTGGCTATCAGTCGAAATCCGTCAAACCAATCACAATAAAACAAAATTCAAATGAACCAATTGTAAGATAGCAATGAAGTATTTGCCGGTTGCCAGTCTCCTTAAATTTGCGCAAATTTGCTCATTATACTGAACTACCATTTTGCTTGCACCAAGTCAAATGGAAGAGAAATGGAGTGAACAATGACCATTAAGTCGAGTACGTATATTTCCGATCGTATTGAAGTCACATTTTAACAGATGGAAAAATAATGCTACAAGTTAATAATCCTTGACACTTGTAAGAGTTTTAAAGAATCCTTTACGTGGAGAACTGTGTCTTTACATGATCGCCGATATTGCTTTTGCTCACAAGTCTTGGTAGTGTTTATGCCGATGAACTAAAATGGCGGGATAGCTGGTCATTTATCGTCACAAAACGTGGCCAGAAATACTCAGAGAAACATCATCACGCAGACATATCGAACTGGGGTGAGCCTGTCACTGCTCGTGCACAGTTCCTCTTGTTCCTGCTAAACAATCTCAATGTTTGGGATGACAGTGAAGAATTCAAAGCGAAGAAGAATGTTTTGTGATAAGTTTGAAGGCTATGGAAGTGTATGCAGTTGTAAGTATCTTTTCGTTACATCCATGTAGGATTAGATTTCTTATTTAATTGAACGTACAGCGATGTGTTCAGTAATTTTGCCATTCACATTGTGCATTAAAACTTCGAGAAAATATTCTGAGAATACTCCATGGAAAAATTGTAGAAATAAGGATATCACTGTTATTGCAGCTAATGTTAGAACGATATGAAGAACTGACAGAATATGTTCTTAAATGTTGTAGGTAATAATCCTGCTCCAATTGAAATTAAAACAACACCGTTGAAGTTAGAAAAGTTCAAGACATTCCTGTTGCTGTGATTGCTAGTAACAGGCCACATTATCTTTATCGTGGCTTACGGTCAATGTTGTCAGCTCATGGAGCAAAGAAGGAGTTATTTACTGTATTTATTGATGGATTCTTTGAAGAACCAGCTGCTGTGGCAAGGCTATATGATGTAAAAGTCGTACAGCATATTCCTATTAGCAGTAAGAACGCTAGAATATCACAGGTTGGTAAGGCTTTTTCTTTGAGAGTGTTTACACGATGTAATCAAAATTTTTCGTTCCTTTTATTACTTTTAAATGTATTTTCTTCCTCCCAGCATTACAAGCGAACATTGACAGAGACGTTTAATGCTTATCCCAATGCTCAGTATATGATTATTTTGGAAGAAGATTTAGACGTATCTGTGGACATATTTAGTTATTTTAATCAATTTTGCCTTTAATGGATACAGATGAAAGTCTGTACTATATGGCGTGGAATGATCAGGTTTGTTATAAACAAAAGCTAACAACATTCTTTTCATCTTTTAGTCTTTTACTCTATTGTTGGCTTGTGTTTGCTACACAACAAAATTTTAATTGTTTTCAACTTTATTAACGTGGTTTTGAACGTCTCTGATTCTTTTGCTTTTTTGTCGAGTCCAGTTTATCTCTGACGAGTGCAGAATGTAAATTAAATAAATCTCAAATATTTTTCACATTATAATGGAAAATGGAAATCTCCGACAAGAATCTGTTATCTTATTGTAGTTTTCATTGGTTACATTATGTTTGTCTTTATCGAGCTTCCTTCCTTGCACATCACAAAGTGAAATTTAGGAAATTTACCTTAGAAATGGTACATCCATTGAAAACTAATTTATGTGATTAATGATTTAATTGCAAAACAAGTATTTCTATTTTTAGGGTTATGATCACACATGTAATGATCCTGCAATGTTATATCGTGTAGAAACAATGCCTGGTTTAGGCTGGTGAGAATTTTTATTACTACAAATGATTTTGTTTACGCTATGACATCACGCAACAGTGACGTCATGCTACAATGACATCACACTACAAGCAATATCACGCTGCAAATGACATCACCACAATGACATCAATGCGCAGCACTATAAATGTATAGATAGTATAAACTTCATTCTATCTATTATTTCTTTGCATTAACAGGTTGCTCAAACGACGACTTTATAAAGAAGAACTTGAGCCAAAATGGCCAACCCTGATCCCTTTGGGATTGGGATATGTGGATGAGGATGGACAGCAACAAAAGGGACGTGAATGTATCATTCCGGATATCTCAAGAACCTAGCATTTTGGCGCCAAAGGCCTGAATATGAATGTATTTTTTCAAGAATCCTATTTCAAAAAACATACGTTGAATACTGAACCTAACGTTAAGTTTAATGTTGGATTGTTGAAAAAGAAAATTATGAGAAGGAGATTGAACGGCTTGTAGGGTATGTCTTGTAGGATTTTATAAAATATTGACAACAATATTTTTCTTTTCACAGGACAATGAAGGAGATTTCTACTTAGTGATTCAGTGATCTAATTATCATCATAGTGCGTATATTTATGTCATTTGATTGTTAGAGATGTCTATCTACTGTTTTTTACAGGTTGGCAGAGCCGTTGGATCACAGTAAAAATCCTTGCAAGAACGAGAAAGACTTTGTTCCAGAAACATCTGATAAAACATATATATTTTATATTGAAATGAAACATGCTAACGACTGGACAACATGGAATAATATAGCGAGATGTTTACGAATCTGGGACTTAGATGCTCGAGGATTTCATAAAAGCATGTGGAGATTATGGTTAAAGGGTAATCACGTGTTAATTGTTGGATCACCGGCTTCACCTTACGCCAAACATAAACCAATTAACGTAAAACCTATTTTCATTCCTAAAAAATCGGAGACTGCGTGATCATCTTTGATTAGAGATATCATTCGTTTATCATGCCGGATTTAAGCTAAATGAATGGGGAAATCTTGAAGTTTAAAAACTTTAATGTAAATGTGATTGGATAAATTTTCATCATGGTTTGATCAAGGAAATGAACTCGTTGAACAAGAAATATAAGAGAAAAAGATAACTTTCAATTTGTTCAGTTTTACTGTTAATAATGTAATTTTAAGGATTACAACCACGGAAAAGAAACAATCCCCACAAAACATTTACCGCATTTGAAAGTCCTGCTATCGTTACATCGCTAAAGATAATTATTTGAAAACGAACTTACCTCTCATTCTTTCCCTTTGTCCCATCCTATTAGGATTGCTAAAATGAATCACTTGCTACCATTTAGTTCTGTCAATAAAATTCTCTCGTTAAATTATTACATTACATTTTACAATGGCAAGTCATATTATTGCAATAAGCAGGGCTCCAATGTTCATAATAAGTATTGAGCACGACAAAAGCTTTTCTATAACATGGGTGATTTCCACGTGAATAAATTACTTTTGATATGCCTTCTAATTTATTTGTTGACGTAACAAGTTGAATAAAGGTGGTCAGGTGGGAGAAAATGATAACTCTCCTAGCTATGGTGCATTGAATTGCGGTTTTGGGTGAGATAATTTTTGTTCATACTAGATAAAATTTACCACAACACGACATGCTCTGTCTGCCGTCATAACCTTACAATCATTGATTTCGCAAACTTTCATTGAGGAAACAAAAGAAATATTCTTTGTTTTCTCCAAACCTCTGGGGAAAAGGCTTTGCTTTCTTTTACTAACCAATGTCGTTAGTTAACTTATAACCAGGCTTAATTCCTTTTGTCTTTGCCCTGCATATATTTTCATGCAATCAATGAATTTAATCTCTTTTTATCATGGTTTGAACAAATTGACGAATGAATTAATAATTAATTCATGTGATATATGAAAGTTATCAGAAGAAAAAGTAGGGTCTTTCACTTCGATAACCCTATTTGACCGAGCTGTTCGTCTGGGAAAGGTGAAAGTCTGTTGAAAGTCGAAGACAGCCTTCAAGAAATGCGACTACTTGTTGGAAAGGACGAGCAACTGAAGACATGACACGGTTGAGATATTTTAGCCATGTTTGAAAGCGGCAGGTTAAATACAGAAAAATCGTCGATGACATAAAGATGTAAGTTTGAGATCGATGAATTAAAATGTATAACCCAATTGTGATGTGAATTCTCGTTACAGCATATTCAAAGCATCGTTATGAGTCCTATTTGTTCGAAGGAAATCGATTTCTTTGGTTTCTTAGTATTTCTATGTTTCGATCTTGGAGCACAAAATGCCGTCAAGTTTCAGTTACATATTGAAGTGAGAACACGAACGAAACTGCCAAAAGTTTCCCACTATTCTTGACATCAATTATTGGACCTCTTCAATACATGTCCAGAAAATATTTTCATTTTTGCATTCATCGTTATCATTCACATAAGTGTGATGATTTTGATTTTGCCTATTTCTAACAACTGGCCATTGTTAGAAATAGTAGTTCAACTTTTGTCTTTGTGACAAAAGGATATAATATTTATGTCTTCAAAGAGTTGTTCATTAACATACATGTTCAGTCATGTACAGTGTCGAGCGTACGGACAGTGAAAGAACGCGAACTCTGGCAGTGGTATAAAGTAAACAATTGTTTGTTTCATTAAACAAATAACTCTTCTTCAGTCTTTTTTAGGTACAAGAGATGAAGATGAGGAAGAAGATAGAGGAGTACGTTATTATTTTCCTGTCCTTATCTTAACTTGTTTTAGATTTTCGTTTAGATGAGGATGAGGCTGATGAAAAGTAGAGGAGGATGCTGACGGAGACAAGAAGAATGGTGATGAAGAGACGAGGATGCTGATGAAGAGAAAAGGAGGATGGTGATGAAGAAACGAGGATGCAGCTAAAGAGAAAGGAGGATGCAGATGAAGGGACGAGGAGGATGAAATGAATGGACAAGGAGGCTCATCAAGAACGGACAAGGAGGATAAGAAGGATATAGAGAAGTATACATTTTTTTTCCTGTCATAATCGTAACTTGATTTTTAGGTACTCTGTTTAGATGAGGAGGATGCTAATGCAGAAACGAGGAGGATGCTGATGAAGAGACGAAGATGCTGATGAAGGGAGTATGGATGTAGATGAAGAGAGGAGGATCCTGACAAGAGAGGAGGATGCAGATGAGAGAGGGAGTATGCAGATGAAGAGGTTCGAAGAGGATGGACATGAGGGAGGTGTAGATGAGAGTGGATGTGATGAGAGAGGATGCAGATGAAGAGGAGAGGATACCGATGAAGAGACGACGAGGATGCAGATGAAGAGACGAGGGAGGATGTAGATGAAGAGACGAGAATGGGTGATTATCTTGATTATATATATAGAATATTTGTATATTAATATATAATTGAGGTAAGTCATTTGATATTGCAACATGAGGGCAGAATGTTGCAAAATCTTTAAACTCGATAGTCTTTATAAACCTTAGTGCCTTACCGTAATAATCAAACAACCTTTTGGATGAAATCGGAAGAGTTGAGCAGAGAATATATTGCATGAGACATTCGTTAATTATCTTGTTTTTATCTAGGTATTTTTGAATTATATCGCATGTAATAAATCGTTTGACAATGTTAGAACACTGCATGTGTTGTAACATTGAGGGGTGTTACAGCACAATGCAAGGTTCAAAACGATAAGCTTTCCGCGAGTGTTATAATCTTCAAAGAGTTGTTCACTTAACATACATGTTCAATCATGCAGTCATGGATATCGATGTTTTAGCATGATAGAACTATAACAATGTGAAAGCACGATCTCCATAATCACTGCTATGATTTTCATTCAACAATTTTGTTGCATTTATGGACATGTCGGGCTTACGGACAATGAAAACACGAACCCTAACAGTGGTATGTGCTACAATTGTTTGTTTCCACAAACAAATAACTCTTCTTCAGTCTATTTTTAGGCACTAGAGACGATGATCAAGAAGAAGATATAGAAGTATGTTATTTTTTTCTGTCATAATCTTAACTTGATTTTAGATGTTCTGTTAAGATGAGGAGGATGCAGATGAAGATACAAGGAGGATGTAGATGGAGAGACAAGAAGGATGCAGATGGAAAGACGAGGAGGATGCAGATGAAGAGACGAGGAGGATCAGATGAAGAGACAAGAACGATGGTGGAAAGACAGGAGGATGCAGATGAAGAGAGACAAGAAGGATGATGAAGAGACGAGAGGATGCAGATGAAGAGACAAGGAGGATGCAGATGGAAAGACGAGGAGGATGCAGATGAAGAGACAAGAAGGATGCAGATGAAGAGACGAGGAGGATGCAGATGAAGAGACAAGAGGATGTGATGAAGAGATGAGGGAGGATGCAGATGAAGAGACGGAGGATGCAGGATGGAAAGACGAGGAGGTTGTAGATAGAAAGACGAAAGACTGGTGATGGAAAGACAAGGAGGATGCAGATGGAAAGAAGAGGAGATGAAAATGAAAGATCTAGAAGGATGATGAAAGATGAGGAGGATGTGGATGGAAAGACGAGAAGGATGCAGATGGAAAGACGAGAAGGATGCAGATGAAAGACAAGGAGGATGCAGATGAAAAGACAAGGAGGATGCAGATGAAAGATGAGGAGGATGCAGATGGAAAGACGAGGAAGGATGCAGATGGAAAGACGAGAAGGATGCAGATGGAAAGATGAGAAAGACAATAGATGGAAAGAAGGATGAAGATGGAAAGACAAGGAACATGGATGGAGAGGACGAAGGATGGCATGAAGAGACGGAAGGATTCAGATGGATGGAGGATGGATGGAAAAGAGGGGAGGGATGGAAAGATGGATGGATGGAAAGATGAGAAGGATGGATGGATGAAGGGATGGATGGAAAATGGAGGAAGATGGACAGAAGGATGGATGAAGGATGGAAAGGATGAGATGGAAAGGATGCAGATAGAAAGACAAGGAGGATGCAGATGGAAAGAAGAGGAGGATGCAAATGGAAAGACGAAGGATGCAGATGGAAAGACGAGAAGGATGCAGATGGAAAGACGAGAAGGATGCAGATGGAAAGACGAGAAGGATGCAGATGGAAAGACGAGAAAGATACAGATGGAAAGACGAGAAGATGCAGATGGAAAGACAAGGAAGATGGGATGGAGACGAGAAGGATGCACATGAAGAGACGAGAAGGATTCAGATGGAAAGGCGAGAAAGGATGCAGATGGAAAGAAGAGGAGGATGCAGATGGAAAGAAGAGGAGGACAAATGGAAAGACGAGAGGATGCAGATAGAAAGACAAGGAAGATGCAGATGGAAAGACGAGAAGGATGCACATGAAGAGACGAGAAGGATGCACATAAAGAAACGAGAAGGATGCACATGAAGAGACGAGGAATTAAACATTACTCAATTATATATTACAGAATTGTATATTCTGTAATATATAATTGAGGTAATTGTTAATTATTTGATATTGCAACATGCGGGCAGAGTGTTGCAAAATCTTTATAAACCTTAGTGCCTTACCGAAATAATTAAACAACCTTTTGGATGAAATCGAAAAGAGTTGAGCAGAGAATATATTGCATGAGACATTCGTTAATTATCTTGTTTTTATCTAGGTATTTTGAATTATATCGCATGTAATAAATCGTTTGACAATGTTATAGAACACCATGTGTTATAACATTGAGGGGTGTTATAACACAATGCACGGTTCAAACGATAAGCCCGCGAGTCTTATAATCTTCAAAGAGTTGTTCACTTAACATACATGTTCAATCATGTACAGTCATGGATATCAATGTTTTAGCATGATAAAACTATTACAATGCGAAAGCACGATCTCCATAATCACTTGCCATGATATTGTTGTTGCATTTTATAGACATGTCGAGCGTACGGACAGTGAAAGAACGCGAACTCTGGCAGTGGTGGTGCTTACAATTGTTTGTTTCCATCAAACAAATAACTTCTTCAGTCTTTTTAGGTACAAGAGATGAAGATCAAGAAGAAGATAGAGAGGAGTACGTTATTATTTTTTCCTGTCCTAATCTTAACTTGTTTTAGATTTTCGTTTAGATGAGGAGGAGGCTGATGAAAAGAAGAGGATGCTGACGGAGAGACGAGGAAGATGCTGACGGAGCTACGAGGAGGATGCTGATGGTGCTACGAAGAGGATGCTGATGGTCCACGAGGAGGATGCGATGGATGATGGCGCGAGGAGGATGCTGATGGTCCTACGAGGAGGATGCTGATGGTCCTACGAGGAGGATGCTGATGGTCCTACGAGGAGGATGCTGATGGCGCTACGAGGAGGATGCTGATGGTGCTACGAGGAGGATGCTGATGGTGCTACGAGGAGGATGCTGATGGTGCAGCGAGGAGGATGCTGATGGCGTTACGAGGTGGATGCGATGAAGCAACGAAGAGGATGCTGATGGAGCGACGAAGAGGATGCTGATGGAGCGACGAAGAGGATGCTGACGGAGAGACGGAAGCATGCTGATGGAGAACAAGATGAAAACAAGATGAGGTATAAAAATTTTTTTATTTGTTTCACTGACTTGTAGCTTAGTGACTTCAGTCTTTTTTCAGGTTTATGTGTTTGTTTTTATTGTGTCGCTAATTTGTTCTTTGGCTATCTTTTAGATTTTTAAGAAATCTTGGATTTTGAGAGAGCATATATACTCTGTTGAATTGGCGATTTTACTAAGTCAGAGAGTTCCCTCGCTCTCTGACTTAGAAAACGAATTTTGTGGTAAAGTATTTCAAAGTAGGCTCCTGCCACCTATTTTGGAATAATGTTGTACAAATTTCTATTAAGTAATGATTTTAGAATAATAATGTTGTTTGAAAAGCATTTATGCCGTGATGAATAAATAACATCCATCGGTAGTTTTGAAACGACTGTCAGCTTAAAATATGCATATGTATTTAAATTAAACATGGTCACCATGCCAGCAAGTGTCAGCGTTTGATAAATGTTTTTCGAAATACGCTTTTCAATGCAATATGGAAATTTGTCATCATAACGTGCACAAAATCGCTGTTTCGTAATAATATATACGCAATTTTAACAAATATTTAATGATGTTTGGGGCTGTTTTCATTCAACCGTAGCTATAGTGTGTTTTCTTTTGACGTCATATAAGCCATGTTGGGAGAGTACATGAGAGTGTCGAAGCTCAGCAAAGCATAAAATTAGCAGAAATTCTTTTCACTGTATGGAATTTTGCCCCAACATGGTAACTGATGAAAACAATTTAGAGGAAGAAATCATTAAGGTGTAAAATGATTTTCATCAGCTGGCAATCCATTTGGGACTTTTCACAGTATTTTAATTCACGAAAATTTACATAAAACGTACAAAATGACATACCTCGCAACAAGTATAAAACATGTGAAAATTGATCATCAAATTTACTGGCATTTCCCAGTATAGTAGCGGCATCTTCTTTCATGTTTAGAGATTATTTTACACCTCAATGTTTTCTACTCATGTCCTTAGACCCAAAAAAATTTACATCTGTAATGTAATGTATGATAAACTTAAGAATAAATTTAAGAGAAAGGAACTTCAAACGACTTCAAGTAATATGTAAGTTTTAGCAAGTAAAAATGTTCGTACAATAAATGATAAAACAATCTCCAAACATTGTTTAAGATTTTAGACATTAAGCTGGCTTGAAGACCACTGTTTTTGCAAAAATTCGGCAATTTCGAAGTGATGTATTTCGCCCGTACCTTCAATGGCGGCGCTCATGCAGGCTTCAAAGATGGCGTCCAAGTTAGCCTTCCAGTTGTTGTAGAGTTCACTGGGTTTAAATAAGGTCGAGATCATAGATATAGTAGGACTAGATTGCTAACGAGCCGCCATATTGCGTGACATCCATGATAAATCCAAGATGGCGTGGGAACCGGGCAAAAAACATGGAGTCACTATAGGGCAATTGATTTTTCAAATTTACTTTCTCATTGTTTTCTAAACTCATCCGATGAAGTTTTATTGAAACAAATCTTTATTTCAAGTGTTTTGAAACCATATTGACAATTATAATTGAAATAGTTAGTGAAAAAATATCGCTTTCGAAATATTGTGTGTAAATTGTCGTTTGGTTGTTTCAAGTCGTTTGTCCAATTAAGAGAAACAGATTTTTTCAGCTTTAACTCCTATACTGATTTGTTACGCATCGGAAAAATGTCATATTGACAATTTACAGGAAAGATTGGGAATCAATGAATATTTTGACAAAAAGCGACTTATTCGAGAAAGCACTCTAATTGCAATTTCGTAATTGATATATGTGAGATATGTGAGATTCAAAACATCGGTTTGAAAAAGGCCATCCGACTTGAATGAATGAAAAAGAGGAGTATGACATACATAACACTGCAGCACTATTATCTACTGACAAGATCTTAGTGAAGCTATTAAAGTTAGTAAACTTTAACTGGAAGGAAACTTCTACTCATCTCAAGTAATTTTATCCAGGAGCATTGGCTATACTGATGAGATCTTACAGACAAGTGGTTCAACGAAAGAGAAGAACTTATGTTCAGGAAGCTTGTTATATATTAACAGTGGCTATTTCAAAATCTGACACATAATTACATTCAAACACATAACCCAAGATACTGTTACAATACTATTTTTGAGAGAGTTATAAGGCTCTGTATAAAGCATTTTTTTACCAAAGCTAAGGTGTTCATTAAATTTATATATTATCTTATGAAATATTTGATATGGATGTCATCGGTGGCATATCCAGAATGAATGTTTTACACTTGCTATGTAAATTTTACTGCATCATTGCTCATTTCATTAGGAAATTCATTGTTTTTACAGTGAGTGAACACAGCAAGATTGAGATAGCATAAGCAAATAAAAATGCTGGCTATGACTGAGATTATTACAAGATATAGCTGTGAATAAAATATATGTGACTTTTATGCTATCATACTTAGTTATAATATATGTTTTATTATGCTATAGCTACAACACCATCTATGATACCAGTTGTTTCCAATGGCAATGCAATTTTATAATCATTAAATGTTTAAATTGGTCAGATAGATAGTTCACTATACCACGACGAAAATTGCATGTAATTTACAAACTTTGGCGTCACGTTCATTTGCTATAATAAAATTTACAATAAATATTTTATTATTGATTGAACTATGGACGAATAAGAAAATTCATATCTAGAAATGACATGAATGAAAGGCAAAAGTAAATAAAAATGTGACTATTTTTGACCAATGACATTAGGATGTTGATAGTGGTTACAATGGATGATAGTGGATAATTATAGACATGCTTTCAAAATGGCGTATGCTGAACAATTTTATTTTCAGTCAACTTGGAGCACACTTAATCATTTTATGGCAAGAATAGGTAAATGTTGGCTGAACTGTATAAAATAAGGCGTTCAAGGATGCAATTCGGAAGCGTAAAAAAAGACTTGAGGCATATGCAAGAGAACTATCTTCACGTAGCAGACTGACATTTGTGGTGAATTCACTGAATTGCTCTGGAAGCTAACATAGGTTGTTATTCTGGCTATGTGAAACCAATCTATCTGCATGAGTTCTATCATGATTTTAAACAGCAAATCGATGCGTTGCGTATGAGTTGTATCGACCAGCTTACTACACAGTCAACACTTCACCAATTTGGAATTTGAAACATTTTGGTGATAAGAATTTTATACCGACGTATCCCTGCGATAAAAGACTCACAAGAAAAACTGTTTTGTTCAGAGTAAGGTAAAAATATTTTACTCTCTGATTGCCTAAATATTCTTTGAGTATTTAAAACTGGCTCATATAAGACCATACATGTATGTAGTTAATGGGATCTACATTTTAGCTAGCGTGTGCAATATTTTTATAAGTAAAACGATGCACGGTAGTGAGGTAACTTAGTGATTAAATGTACTTGAAAGCCGAGGGAGATTTTGTAGTAAAAGTCACAAGACTTGTAGCACCGAGGGACTTTAGCTAACCTGCCAGGGCTTTCAAGTGCATTTGATTGCCAAATGTTTTAGTCAGTGCTTCACACACTGTTTATAAATTTGGATCTGCAGCTATTATTACCTAAGTGAAGATCTATTGATTGTCATGCTTTATTTTATCTCCATGTTTTTTATATTTTCACCATCATAAGTTGAACATTTGAGTTACCTTGCATGAGTCGCTTTTACTTAAAATATGTTCTTTAACAATTTTGGTTCATCATTGTTTTGTTTTCTTGTAATTGATTTTATTTAGTATTTGTTAATATTGCAACTAAAATATTAACTCGTTTCAGTCTCCGCTTGCTGAAATCAAGATGGCTTCTAACCTTGAACATTTCAAACATTACAACTCAATGGTTGAAACCATTGAACTTTAATCAAGTTACATTTGTTTCATCGTGTGCAATTCCTCTTTATGGATATCAAAGATATAGACAGTTATTCAAGAATGAAATAAAATATAGAATGTTTTCATTTGTTGATTTGACATACAGATTGGTTTGTTTACCTCCCAAAAAAGGGAGGAAATTTGTTCACAGCGAACATAAATGCAGTCTTTACAATGTTTTTTAGCTGTCTTGTCATAAATATCGAAAATGTTTAATGATTGATAATATTTTTAATTGTTTAACTAAATGAGTTTGTTTTATGCTTCATTAGAAACTGATGGAAGCTTTGAATAATTTTGGTCAAAACGGCAGATAAATCCTGGGATGGGGATGAAGCTTTCTATGTTTACAGATGTATACCATTGTGAATTTATAATTTCATTGCTATCACAATTTATAGATTAATATAAAAATTTTGATGCTATGAGATGGTCTCATCAATGTGCAACAATTGAACTGGATTTCCAACTTCCTGAGAGATTCAACCTCACGCTAGGTAAGTTTTGCCAGTAAGCTTTTCGTTGAATAACCTCACTACGGTCTTGATACTTAATTTATTTAACCAACAGTGACATGATTATTTGTTTCTATAGAAACCTATTGTTATATATTTATATGCTTATATATACTATATACTTATATGCAGCCTGCTACATTGCTGAACACTGAAAGTCCCACCTGCATTCAAACTCGCCATCAAACAAACCCACCCGCATATAAGTATAGTTACATTTAATATTGCAATGTTAACAGATAATTGCAATATAATAGTTAATAGTCCATGCATGTATCCCTGTGCATCCATCCCCCATGTAATATCATTGATAATGGCTCACAAACATATGTAAGCCTGTATTATAGTCAGAGGATTACGGCACAGTTTAAGTTTCCATGAAATTGTAGATCTTTACAAATTGTAACAATTTAGTAATTTATCAATATTCTATTACTCTATTGACAGTGGTGAAGGAGATATAAAATTACATCCTGTTATTATTCATCGAGCTATTGTAGGTTCAGTTGAAAAATGATTGCTATTCTTGCTGAAAGCTTTGGTGGAAAATGGTGAGTGTTTTCTTGGCTCATGCCAGAGCTTAAAGCAAATGAAATGTCCTTAAAATGTTAAATTAAAATGATACAAAGTTTCTTAATTGTTTGGAAATTTTTATCATTTTACTCTACTTTACTTTATTTCAAAATTTTGACGCACTGCATTTTCTGTTATTTTCTAGGATTTTATGGCTTTCTCCCCATCAAGTTGTAGTAATTCCTGTCAGTAGTAAATATGATGATTATGCCGAACCGGTAAATTTAATTTGGTAAGCCTTAGATCGAACTTGCACAGGCTAATGCAAACTCAGCTATGGACAAATTGTTGCTATTTTATGAATTGGAATTTTTTGTCCTTTTTTATTGACATTTTGGTCATGTTTAGATTCAAAAGAAGTTCCATGCAGCTGGTTATCGTGTTGATACAGACTTGGATCACGGATCAACACTAAATAAGAAAGTTCGCAATGCACAACTTTCACAGTACAACTTCATTCTTGGTATGAATAAGTCTTTTAAATTATTTTTATTTACTGTACAAATAAATAGAAATTAAAATGGTTTGGAACCACTGTTGGTGTTCAGAGTTTACTGACGTTTCCACAACATTAGTCAGGTTCGCCGTATTTGTTCTCTAGACGTCATGACAGAGAGGAAAATATGTGGATGTTTTAGTTTGTGTGGTATACTTATTAATTGTTCGCTTGTAAGCCGTTTATAAGGTGCTGATATTTGTATTCTGTTCAATGATTTTGTTTTGAGTTTGTTAACCTACTTTCTAACGTAAGTCGTTGTCTATAGTCAGTGCTGTTTGTAATGTTGTGCATTGTGATGCTCACTTGTCAGTACTCGTTGTTCTTGGTAGTCAGTTGATGTGCGAGTTGTAAAATGTAAGGTATTATCGTTTGCTGTTGTTGGATTGTTTGTTGTTTGTGTTTTGTTTGTTTGTTTTGTGTTCATTGTCTTTTAAGTGTTGTCTATTTTAAAAGCAAAATAGATGTTCATTTTATTACTAAATGCGATTGGTTAAATGGTTTTATGTTGTTTTTAAACAGTTGTTGGTGAAAAGAGACGGTCTCAGACACGGTCAACGTCAGAACACGTGACAACAAAGTACTCGGTGAAAAATCGGTCATGGCCGTGATCGAACGCTTGCGAGATTTAGTCAGCTCACGAAGTCTGACAAGCGAAGATTTTGAAGTAAAACAACATTTTATGGTAAAGATAAAATGAATTTACTCACAAAAATAAATTTGAATGTAAATCCCATGATGCGTCGCAATTATAGAAAAATAGGTACGCGTACATGCCACTGGTCACTGGCAAACTGGCGGCATTGGTCACTAATACTTTATCAGTGGTGGTAATATTGATTTTATCGTGGTGGTAAATTCTTCCATTGGTAATTTATGGCGATAACCATCAGCAACTTTTCAACTTTTACCATCAAGTTTTCACTCAAACGAGATCGCTTCTCTTCATATTTTGGCTTGTTTTTTGAGCTAGTAGGAGGCTGTGTGCGTTGATACAAGAAAAACTTTGTTGTGCAGAGGAAGGTAAAGATATTTTACTCGCAGAATTACTATATATTTATCAACAAAGTAGTTCATACTACAGCGATGAAAAATATAAAGCGTCGTATTTAACGCAAACCTTGGTTAAACCAGGGTTAGTTGACACATGTGCACTTGTATAATATGTCCAAATGGACATGTTTTGTGGAATTCCCTTCATTTGGTAAAATATTATCGCAGTGGGCCAAGATCGTCCCTCGTTTTGACAGTCATTTGCTATTCGTACTGGAGCTCTAGAATTTTACTGTTTTTAGTGGTAAATGTGACCAATTCCTCATTCGTTTTCTTGTTATTGTGTGATGCTTAACATAGCAAAACAAAGAGTAGCTATATAAATGTAATTTTCCTGCCACACTTACAAACATTTCATATGTCAGCTGCAAGACCCGTAACAGACTGTGACAAATTTTTTGTTTGGTGAAAAAAAATTAACATATCTTGTCGAGTCTCCATTTGTGAATATCCATTTGAGAAATGCTTGCAAGAATATGGGCTACAAGATTACAAGAATAGAATGCGGATTTGAAACGAAAGATTAGAATGCACATTGAACTCCAAAAACAATAGGAAGTAGGCTTTATAATGTGACTACAATTGACTACAGTTCATACATTGGTTCAATGGTTAGGGTATGGATTAGGTCAGGGTTAGATTATGGTTAGTGTAAGTGTTAAGGTTAGGGTTAGAATTGTTTAAAAGTTTCTTATAAACGTAGAAGTAGTCAAACTCATCAACACTTTGTTATGCCCCTCGTAATATCCGTGACAATGTTAAAGATGTTTTTATTTCTCTTCATAACTTTGTGTCTGCATATTTTCTACATAAACAAACTGCTTTAATATTTATGACAGATATTATAATTCGTAGATCGAGGTAGAAGAACTGCTTGAAAATGAAACTTCCAACATTGAAACAAAATCAAGCATGGCAGAAGAGAAACAACGACGCCAGGTTGAAGATAGCTTGATGAAATTGAACGTAGTTGAAGCACCTAGCATACGCTCGAGAGTTTTGGATGAGGACTCGCCAACCACTGAAAACATGAATGAGTCCAAGCATGTTTACGACGATAAAGGCTCTTGCGAGGTAGGCTGTTGCGACATATCGAATTATCGATAAATATCGGGGGTTTTTTAAATATCGGTTTATCGATATTGGTTTTTTCGGTATATCGATATATCGATGTACCGAAAATATCGAAAAATATGAAAATATTCGTTGTTACGATATATATAGTTATTATACATAGTTTTAATTGTGTTTTGTTGGTTTTAATAGCTTTATAGCGGTTTTAAATGGTTCTGTATACAATGTATTAGACAGACAATCTTGACCCAATCACACGTGCGGGTAATTGTCGGCTAAGGTTCAATTTGATCTATTTATGAATCATTGCGAACAACACTACAAAAACCCCAAAATATCCGAAAATATATCGTCATATCTATATTTTTTCGAAGCGGGATTTATCGAGCACAAAAGCGACGACACTTATCAATGGTGAAGGATTGTCCCTGTATGAAATATCTAAGTTATAAGATTCGGCTATGAAATGCACACTAAACGGCAAAATATGACGGAAAGTGGGTTTAGGAGGAAGGTATGCGAAATATGTTCTATCGTATGCCAGCAAAACAATGTAAATTTCTTGAAACAACGAAAATATAAAAATTCAATCTCTGCCACGAATATTTGTTAATTTGTGCAAAATTGCCATTTGACCATAGCTGGTGTATGGTAATTTCCTCAGTAAATATTAAACTCATGTAAATTTTTTCTCCCATGACCACCCCTAAAGTGAACTTTCGAAACACCATAAACACTACAGAATTGTTTGAAGATTGTTTTGGTGTCTGCTTATGAGAGGTTGTAAATAAGTTAATAGTAAGAGTATTGGCAGGGACCTAATAGCAGTGTCTGCTTTGGAGGTGTCCGTTAGTAGTAAAGTTCTGACTGATTTTGCTTATAGTTTCGTCTATAAAGTTTCTATAGGGTAACTAGTTTTATAAATGAGAACAAGTAGTTGCGTTCTGTTTTTTGGCTTCTTCTGTGCTGCAGTGAGTGTTAATTCTGTTGAAAAGTGTTCGAATGTTGCTTATTTTGTGTTGTGTGGAATGATTACGGTTGAAATCAAGTATTTGGTCTGTAAGGGTATTTATGCCGTATACTTGTTTGTTTAGTCTTGTTGTGTTTTTTTTGTCTTTAGTGAAGGTTATCTTCTTTGTAGTATTTTTATGGTGTGTAGCATTTGTCCAGTTTTATTTTTGACTATGGCAAAGATATCGTCTTTATATCTATTCCATAGTCTGTCTGTTTCATCTGTGCTGTTGGTGACTGATTGTGTTTCGAGGTTTTGCACGACAGCTTTTGCGAGGAAGGTGTATAGTGGTGACCCCATTGATTCGCTGAAAGTTGTCTATAGTATGAGTTTTAGAAGAAGAATTCAGTGGAGAGGCAAAGGTTGAGTAAGTCTAGGATTTTATTTGTCTAGTTGTGTTGTTTGGCTATGTCTAATGGTATGGATGTGAAGAGTGATGTCACATTGTAATTAGATATCATGATTTTGTCTGGTCAATAGTTCATATGTATGTGATCCTGGAATTAAGAACAAGAATTGGAATGTACGACCTTTAAGAAAGTTTTTGAAAACATGGGAAAATACAATTCACCAATCAAGTGAGTTCAATAAGTGGGATAAACGCATGAACAATCTTTGAGATTTAGGTGCGTGAAATATAAGTTTTGGAATTTAAGTGCTTTAACTATAGTCTTTGGATGTTAGGTGCATGAACTATAGTCTTTGGGAGCTCTTTCATGAACTATAGTCCTTCGGAGTAAGGTGCATGAACTATAGTCTTTGGTAATTAGATACATTAACTATTTTCTTTGGTGTTAGTTGCATGAACTAAACTCTTTGGGAAATAGACGCATGATCTTATAGTCTTTGCGAGTTACGTGCATAGTGTGAACTATTGTATATCGTTCCGTTTTGAGCATGAAGAAGAATTTTTGGGAGTTTAGTCTTTGAAGTTGGGTGTGGAAAGATATTCTTTGAAAGTTAAGTTTGTGAACTATAGTCTTTGGGAGTTAGGTACATGAACTATATTGTTAAGATGCACGAACAATATACATATATATAGATTTTATAGCCTTTAGGTGCATGAACTAAAGTCTTTGTGAAATAGACACATTAGCTATAGTCTTTGGGAGTTAGGTGCATGGAAAATTTAACTGTCTTTTCAGCATATGAAGTTACCCCACGATGACACACACACACTATGATCAAACGAAACATTTTTCTTGCGAGCGCTTTATTAGCGATTAGAACCGATGGAACTCGATTACCATTTCATTTATTTCAACGGTGTCATGAGATCGTTTAAGTCGCATGAACTATAGTATTATAGAAATAGACGCATGAACAGTCATTGCGAGTTAGCAAAATTACTTTGTGCTCAGCAGTTCGAAGTAGGTGGCAAACTACTTTGAAACAACTTCACAATTTGCTAAAATTCTAATTCAAATTATATAGCGGGGACAATCTAATTTCATAGAAAACCAATTGTAACTGAGCACGAATCTAATTAAACGACGACCTTCCAATTATGAAAAGTAAATATACATGCGCGAAAGCGGAACGTATTCATAACGCTTCTTCTTGTTTATAGACCAATGTTTCCAGTTTGGTAAGAACTGATCTTAGTGACTCCTTAGTGACTCCTAGTGACTCCTCAGTACAACATTACGTAATTTTTATTTCAGTTGACATATTCGTCGTGTTTTAAAGGCAACTTTTCAAACGAAGTTTGTGGAGTTGGGTCATCCTCCAGTTGGATGTTGCTCTCTAACTGTACCTAATTTATTTGGTCATTCACAGGTACACGTGACTTGTTTATATTAAACGGAGGCCTGGGCACTAGGTCATATTTTGCCATGTTATGTATTTGAGTTGTATCCACGCCTATTGATCACTTTATATAAACATTAAAATGTTTTCTTTTCTTGAACCTGAGAGGATGTGTTATGTTCTGAGGTGTTAAAATTAACTGTGAGATTGAAAAGTAATTAAAACTACGAATAGCTTTATCTAAGTTCCCCAAAATGCTTTACTCCCTATCCCTACCCCCGCCTTAAAAAGTGTATCGTGAAACATAATTGTTGTTTTTATAAAAGAACCGAGATGCTTTAAAAAAAATTCATTTTGTCTTACGGTGAATTTCCTTTAAATCAGGCAATGTCTGTTATTCTATGCAACACGAAACTCGACTGCGACATGGCAAAGGAACGCGGAATTGTCGCAGAAATTTTATCTTTCAAACATTTCGAGGAGGAGCTCAATTCACTTTTGGCGAGATCTTCACTAGTTTCTAGACAGGTTTGTGTGTCTATTTTTACGAGGGAGAGAGATTGGGCACTATTGGAAAGGAGAGGAAGGGGGTGGGCGGAGCTTAGCAACTAGAGAGAGGACACGGGACCTTTGAAAATGCAATAGATTTCTATTGTTATTCATGGACGTTCACGTCGAAGATGATGAAAACATTTACAGTTTCGAACTTTGAAAAAATCCCATGTCAGCAAATAGTAAAGCAGCATATTTAATATTGTAGTGCCTTCGAGAAACAGACGTTGATGGTCAACGGTAATATACAAGAACTTGAGGATAAAATCACGAGGAACGCGATTTGTTTCAAAAGTACATCAGCAACATGGCATCGTAAGAAGATGGTGGACGAGCTTACAGGAATGGCTTACCATCCAGGTATACTTGCGATCGGACTTATAGCGCGTGCAAATATTTGTTGTACATATAGGATATTGTGTCCCCCAATGATCCGTTTGTAACCTTTACGCAGCGGAATTTGTAGCGTTGTTGGTGTAAATCATTCGTAACTTGAGTTGAATAACAAAACATATTCGTTCATTTAACCACGATTTTAAAATCTTTACTTTGTTTGAGGAAAAATTGCGTTTTGAATCAAGTTCCAAAACATAGCAAAAAAACTTTTGCTGGAAAATTTCGAACACTCGTTCTGTATCGTTCAAGTCATTGAGACTTCAGTGTTTACTGCTGGCGTAACGGACTTCTTAGTCGCGATAACCTTATTTTCTTGCGCATTTGTTGAAAATTGATGCAGTTGTTTAAAAATAAGTGTCATTAATTAACATGTTGTCACGTGACATCAAGTAGATGTTTGCGCAGATGCTTTGTACGCTTAACACTTTGGTGGAAATGGTTTTTATCAAACTGAATAACATACACAGAAAGAAAATGCATCGAACATTTCATAAACAAGAATCAACTTAATGTTTCAACTACATTTTTGATTTGCGTTGTAAAAAAGTCATCACTGCTTGCGCGCATTCCTCCGAGAGCCATTTTTGAGCAAGCACTTCGCATTCTTTATTATTCACATCGTGAAGTTTCTCCAGCTCAACTGAGCAACATAATTTCTTGGACAATGAGAGCGACTGCAATGGAGAGAAGCATTGTATGGTTAAATGAAACGAAGCAATAACGGTAAAGTCCAGATTTGTGCTACCTTCGGCGGCAACGCAGCCATGTATTTCATTCTGTTGTTAATTTCTTTTCAATTTCGGCTTGAGGAATAACTTCTGTTACCAAACCGTAGTTACAAGCTTCGACCGCAGTCAGTTTCTTTTCCAACGAGTAACATCTCATTCGCCTGAGTGCAAATTAATAAGAAATGTGTGACAATCATACCTTACCTTTTAACTGCATTAAGATAACAATACCTTGTTAAAAATTGAGTTAACTAAGCAAAAAGAACAGGGCTCAAAATAACGGCCAGGCAACGGACAATGATTTTCAAAAATACCTATGTATCGGTAACATTTTCAGTTTTCCCATAATAATTTATTATTCGGCTTTCCTTTCAATATGTTTTTGCAATATTGAGCGTCAATTTTTTACATACGTAAAAACCATGCTTTCTCTAGTAAGTATATGCTGGCTAGGGGCTTGTTGCATTGAAGGTTACGATTCCGTTCTCGTAAAGTGTGTTGTTGTTAGCTTTGGGTAATGAATGAGGATTTCAATGTTATAATGAGACCGTGCGTAGTGATGTCGGAAGCGCTTAGTTAAAAATGTTGACTTTGACCAAGCCAAAATGAAATTGACCTTCACGAAAACACTATAATTAATGCATTCCAACACATTTTCCACTTAAAAACAACTTTAGAAAAATGAGGATTCCAACCCCTGAAAATGAATTTTATAATAATTCCATAATTTCACCAAAAGACTATAATTAATGTATTTGAACACATTTTCCACATCAAAAAGAACTTTGACAAAATAATCGAGTCCACCCCCCCTGAAAATGAATTTTATAATATTTCCATACTTTCACCAAAAGACTATAATTCATGCATTTGAACACATTTTCCACAACAAAAAGAACTTTTATAGAAATAGGGATTCCACCCCCCCTGAAAATGAATTTAATCTTTGTTCCATTATTTTACCAAAATAAATGAAATAATAAATAAATGAATTTATAATATTTCCATAATTTCACCAAAAGACTATAATTCATGCATTTGAACACATTTTCCACATCAAAAGAACTTTGATAAAAATAACGAGCCCACCCCCTGAAAAATGAATTTTATAATATTTCCATACTTTCACCAAAAGACTATAATTCATGCATTTGAACACATTTTCCACATCCAAAGAACTTTAGAAAAAATCGAGTCACCCCCTTAAAAAGAATTTTATCATATTTCCATATTTTCATCAAACGACTATAATTAATGCATTGATGCATATAACGACTATAAAAATGTTCAGGTTTAAATAAGGTCGAGATAGTTCACTATACCACGACGAAAAATTGCATGTAATTTACAAACTCTTGGCGTCACGTTCATTTGCTATAATAAAATTTACAATAAATATTTTTTTATTATTGATTGAACTATGGACGAATAAGAAAATTCATATCTAGAAATGACATGAATGAAAGGCAAAAGTAAATAAAAAATGTGACTATTTTTGACCAATGACATTAGGATGTTGATAGTGGTTACAATGGATGATAGTGGATAATTATAGACATGCTTTCAAAATGGCGTATGCTGAACAATTTTATTTTCAGTCAACTTGGAGCACACTTAATCATTTTATGGCAAGAATAGGTAAATGTTGGCTGAACTGTATAAAATAAGGCGTTCAAGGATGCAATTCGGAAGCGTAAAAAAAGACTTGAGGCATATGCAAGAGAACTATCTTCACGTAGCAGACTGACATTTGTGGTGAATTCACTGAATTGCTCTGGAAGCTAACAGTTATTGGTTGTTATTCTGGCTATGTGAAACCAATCTATCTGCATGAGTTCTATCATGATTTTAAACAGCAAATCGATGCGTTGCGTATGAGTTGTATCGACCAGCTTACTACACAGTCAACACTTCACCAATTTGGAATTTGAAACATTTTGGTGATAAGAATTTTATACCGACGTATCCCTGCGATAAAAGACTCACAAGAAAACTGTTTTGTTCAGAGTAAGGTAAAATATTTTACTCTCTGATTGCCTAAATATTCTTTGAGTATTTAAAACTGGCTCATATAAGACCATACATGTATGTAGTTAATGGGATCTACATTTTAGCTAGCGTGTGCAATATTTTTATAAGTAAAACGATGCACGGTAGTGAGGTAACTTAGTGATTAAATGTACTTAAAAGCCGAGGGAGATTTTGTAGTAAAGTCACAAGACTTGTAGCACCGAGGACTTTAGCTAACCTGCCAGGGCTTTCAAGTGCATTTGATTGCCAAAATGTTTTAGTCAGTGCTTCACACACTGTTTATAAATTTGATCTGCAGCTATTATTACCTAAGTGAAGATCTATTGATTGTCATGCTTTATTTTATCTCCATGTTTTTATATTTTCACCATCATAAGTTGAACATTTGAGTTACTTGCATGAGTCGCTTTTACTTAAAATATGTTCTTTAACAATTTTGGTTCATCATTGTTTTTGTTTTCTTGTAATTGATTTTATTTAGTATTTGTTAATATTGCAACTAAAATATTAACTCGTTTCAGTCTCCCCTTGCTGAAATCAAGATGGCTTCTAACCTTGAACATTTCAAACATTACAACTCAATGGTTGAAACCAATGAACTATTTAATCAAGTTACATTTGTTTCATCGTGTGCAATTCCTCTTTATGGATATCAAAGATATAGACAGTTATTCAAGAATGAAATAAAATATAGAATGTTTTCATTTGTTGATTTGACATACAGATTGGTTTGTTTACCTCCCAAAATAGGGAGGAAATTTGTTCACAGCAAACATAAATGCAGTGTTTACAAAGTTTTTTAGCTGTCTGTTCATAAATATCGAAAATGTTTAATGATTGATAATATTTTTAATTGTTTAACTAAATGAGTTTGTTTTATGCTTCATTAGAAACTGATGGAAGCTTTGAATAATTTTGGTCAAAAACGGCAGATAAATCCTGGGATGGGGATGAAGCTTTTATGTTTACAGATGTATACCATTGTGAATTTATAATTTCATTGCTATCACAATTTATAGATTAATATAAAAATTTTGATGCTATGAGATGGTCTCATCAATGTGCAACAATTGAACTGGATTTCCAACTTCCTGAGAGATTCAACCTCACGCTAGGTAAGTTTTGCCAGTAAGCTGTTGAATAACCTCACTCACGGTCTTGATACTTAATTTATTTAAGCAACAGTGACATGATTATTTGTTTCTATAGAAACCTATTGTTATATATTTATATGCTTATATATACTATATACTTATATGCAGCCTGCTACATTGCTGAACACTGAAAGTCCCACCTGCATTCAAACTCTACTTCTGCAAACAAACCCACCCTCATATAAGTATATAGTTACATTTAATATTGCAATGTTAACAGATAATTGCAATATAATAGTTAATAGTCCATGCATGTATCCCTGTGCATCCATCCCCCATGTAAATATCATTGATAATGGCTCAAACATATGTGCCTGTGTATTATAGTCAGAGGATTACGCACAGTTTAAGTTTCCATGAAATTGTAGATCTTTACAAATTGTAACAATTTAGTAATTTATCAATATTCTATTACTCTATTGACAGTGGTGAAGGAGATATAAAATTACATCCTGTTATTATTCATCGAAGCTATTGTAGGTTCAGTTGAAAAATGATTACTATTCTTGCTGAAAGCTTTGGTGGAAAATGGTGAGTGTTTTCTTGGCTCATGCCAGCTTAAAGCAAATGAAATGTCCTTAAAATGTTAAATTAAAATGATACAAAGTTTCTTAATTGTTTGGAAATTTTTATCATTTTACTCTACTTTACTTTATTTCAAAATTTTGACGCACTGCATTTTCTGTTATTTCTAGGATTTTATGGCTTTCCCATCAAGTTGTAGTAGTTCCTGTCAGTAGTAAATATGATGATTTGCCGAACCGGTAAAGTTAATTTGGTAAGCCTTAGATCGAACTTGCACAGGCTAATGCAAACTCAGCTATGGACAAATTGTTGCTATTTTATGAATTGGAATTTTTTTGTCCTTTTTTTTTTATTGACATTTTGGTCATGTTTAGATTCAAAAGAAGTTCCATGCAGCTGGTTATCGTGTTGATACAGACTTGGATCACGGATCAACACTAAATAAGAAAGTTCGCAATGCACAACTTTCACAGTACAACTTCATTCTTGGTATGAATAAGTCTTTTTAAATTATTTTTTATTTACTGTACAAATAAATAGAAATTAAAATGGTTTGGAACCACTGTTGGTGTTCAGAGTTTACTGACGTTTCCACAACATTAGTCAGGTTCGCCGTATTTGTTCTCTAGACGTCATGACAGAGAGGAAAACATGTGGATGTTTTAGTGTGTGTGGTATACTTATTAATTGTTCGCTTGTAAGCCGTTTATAAGGTGCTGATATTTGTATTCTGTGCAATGATGAATTCTCGACTTGTTATTTCCTAATAACTCAAATATATTTATTTTTAAATTTCTTAGCTTATTAAATGTTATCTTTGTAGAAACTATTATAACAAAGTACATAATCCCTTTTTTCCGTGAAGTCAATGGATGCGTTCGTTCATGATGAAAGAGTCATATTGTATATGGAGGCTCTCGTTCATCACGAGAGAGTTATGAGAAAAATACGTTGTAAAAGGTAATAAGTAAAAAACGTATAAACATGCTTAGTGTTTGTTTAATTTATAGTTCAAAAAGGCAGAAGTTATTTGAACCTTTGAAGTATCCTTGGACGTTCTAGTTTTTTTATGAGAAGAATTCTTGTAAAGAAAAAGATAGTTTTTTATTTCTCTCTACAACTTTATATCTGCATATTGCATGTCATATCCAATCTTTCCTTTGATTTGACGGGAAATGGTTTTTATTCACTTTTACATCTTCTGCCTTTATAATTAGTCGATCTGTATTTCTAAATTAATATTTACAAATGCCCCAAGAGAATCTTTTTATTTTATTGGCTCTCTTCTGCAAATACAATACCATGTCCAACTATTCCATTGCACGAATTTTGTAATTTGATCACGTTTTTTTGATACTTGTGTTTACCATGGGAAAGATGGATTGCTTAAATGTACGTAGTTGTTTAGACTAGTTGGATCCATAGTTATTGTTATCCTGTAATATATACTCTTGTGAAACACCAATGAGCATACGTAGTGTGTCTTCTATACCCTCTATTCTTGTTCTCCACTTCATCATCTATCCATATTTGCTCTTTTTTAGTTCTCAGCTCAACACAACCCTTGTCTGAAGTTCCTAAAACCTTTATCTACCCAAGAAAGATCTCTGGTGGTAACATGTTAGGTATTGCTAGTGGTTGGTCGTCGTCATTGAGCCTTGTGACACCAGTTCAGTAGACGTTAAATGTCCTGAAGACGTTGAAGAGGTTGCTAGTAAAGCGTCGACTAAACCAGAAGTTAGTTTTCATGGTAAGCTAACGGATTACGCAAACGTTGTTAGGAAGAAGCTCACGTCAAATGGTTATGGTCTCGTTGCATCATCTTCTGAGAAGGTTTCATGTTTATCCTGTATCTTTCACCAATGTTACACATACTTAGATTTTTTATGTTTTTTGAAATTGTCGTTTTTATGACTATTATTTTAGATCATAGACATTGAAGAATTTTGTGGTAGTACAGGTATATTCAACATTTTTTTGTTGAAAAATTCTCTAGTTTAATTTCTTTGAAATTTCTCATCTTAATTTTCATCTTTACTTTAGAATCCTTTCGATACGAGAAATCGTCGGGATTTAAGGTACTTTATACGATATATTGAATTTAAGTTTTATAGCGTTAATAACTCTCATCTGTCCATCGTATCTTTGCTATAATTCTATGGATAAATTATGTTTTTATATATAACAGGTTATTGATGATCCTACTTCACCTGAAGGTGTTCAGCAAGAACGACGTATGAAGTTACTGTCGTTAATTAACAATATAGTCCTTGATAAAGGGTTGGATGGTCAAAATTATAAATGTCATGGTTGTTCCAGACCAATTGAAATGAGTATGATCAATGAATTCTCGACTTGTTATTTCCTAATAACTCAAATATATTTACTTTCAAATTTCTTAGCTTATTAAATGTTATCTTTGTAGAAACTATTATAACAAAGTACATCATCCCTTTTTTCCGTGAAGCCCATGGATGCGTTCGTTCATGATGAAAGAGTCATATTGTATAAGGAGGCTCTCGTTCATCACGAGAGAGTTATGAGAAAAATACGTTGTAAAAGGTAATAAGTAAAAAACGTATAAACATGCTTAGTGTTTGTTTAATTTATAGTTCAAAAAGGCAGAAGTTATTTGAACCTTTGAAGTATCCTTGGACGTTCTAGTTTTTTTATGAGAAGAATTCTTGTAAAGAAAAAGATAGTTTTTTATTTCTCTCTACAACTTTATATCTGCATATTGCATGTCATATCCAATCTTTCCTTTGATTTGACGGGAAATGGTTTTTATTCACTTTTACATCTTCTGCCTTTATAATTAGTCGATCTGTATTTCTAAATTAATATTTACAAATGCCCCAAGAGAATCTTTTTATTTTATTGGCTCTCTTCTGCAAATACAATACCATGTCCAACTATTCCATTGCACGAATTTTGTAATTTGATCACGTTTTTTTGATACTTGTGTTTACCATGGGAAAGATGGATTGCTTAAATGTACGTAGTTGTTTAGACTAGTTGGATCCATAGTTATTGTTATCCTGTAATATATACTCTTGTGAAACACCAATGAGCATACGTAGTGTGTCTTCTATACCCTCTATTCTTGTTCTCCACTTCATCATCTATCCATATTTGCTCTTTTTTAGTTCTCAGCTCAACACAACCCTTGTCTGAAGTTCCTAAAACCTTTATCTACCCAAGAAAGATCTCTGGTGGTAACATGTTAGGTATTGCTAGTGGTTGGTCGTCGTCATTGAGCCTTGTGACACCAGTTCAGTAGACGTTAAATGTCCTGAAGACGTTGAAGAGGTTGCTAGTAAAGCGTCGACTAAACCAGAAGTTAGTTTTCATGGTGCTAACGGATTACGCAAACGTTGTTAGGAAGAAGCTCACAAATGGTTATGGTCTCGTTGCATCATCTTCTGAGAAGGTTTCATGTTTATCCTGTATCTTTCACCAATGTTACACATACTTAGATTTTTTATGTTTTTTGAAATTGTCGTTTTTATGACTATTATTTTAGATCATAGACATTGAAGAATTTTGTGGTAGTACAGGTATATTCAACATTTTTTTGTTGAAAAATTCTCTAGTTTAATTTCTTTGAAATTTCTCATCTTAATTTTCATCTTTACTTTAGAATCCTTTCGATACGAGAAATCGTCGGGATTTAAGGTACTTTATACGATATATTGAATTTAAGTTTTATAGCGTTAATAACTCTCATCTGTCCATCGTATCTTTGCTATAATTCTATGGATAAATTATGTTTTTATATATAACAGGTTATTGATGATCCTACTTCACCTGAAGGTGTTCAGCAAGAACGACGTATGAAGTTACTGTCGTTAATTAACAATATAGTCCTTGATAAAGGGTTGGATGGTCAAAATTATAAATGTCATGGTTGTTCCAGACCAATTGAAATGAGTATGATCAATGAATTCTCGACTTGTTATTTCCTAATAACTCAAATATATTTACTTTCAAATTTCTTAGCTTATTAAATGTTATCTTTGTAGAAACTATTATAACAAAGTACATCATCCCTTTTTCCGTGAAGCCCATGGATGTCTGTTCATGATGAAAGAGTCATATTGTATAAGGAGGCTCTCGCTCATCACGAGAGAGTTATGAGAAAAATACGTTGTAAAAGGTAATAAGTAAAAAAGTATAAACATGCTTAGTCTTTGTTTAATTTATAGTTCAAAAAGGCAGAAGTTATTTGAACCTTGAAGTATCCTTGGACGTTCTAGTTTATAATTTATTTTGATTGAAGGATGATTTTGAGATTCTGACTAATATTATAACATCTTATTTTTGTCCATGTCCATTTACCAACTATTCTATTCATTCACTGGACTTTTGATACTTGTGTTTCATTTCATGGTGATAAATTTCAGTTGTTTAACTAGTTGATCCAGTTATTTATGCCATATATTTTGAAGACATTTATTTGTCTACTCCTCATCATGTATCCATATTTGCTCTTTTGTGTTCTCAGCTCAACACAAATCTTGTCTGAAGTTCCTAAAACGTTTATATACCCAAGAAAGATCTCTGGTGGTAACATGTTAGGTATTGCTAGTGGTTGGTCGTCGTCATTGAGCCTGTGACACCAGTTCAGTAGACGTTAATTGTCCTGAAGACGTTGAAGAGGTTGCAGTAAAGCGTCGACTAAACCAAAAGTTAGTTTTCATGGTATGCTAACGGATTACGCAAACGTTGTTAGGAAGAAGCTCACATCAAATGGTTATGGTCTCGTTGCATCATCTTCTGAGAAGGTTTCATGTTTATCCTGTATCTTTCACCAATACAAATACTTAGTTTTCTTGTTTTTGAAATTGTCGTTTTATGACTATTATTATTTTAGATCATAGACATTGAAGAATTTTTGTAGTACAGGTATATTCAACATTTTTTGTTGAAAAATTTCTAGTTTCAACTTTGAAATTTCTCATCTTAATTTTCATCTTTACTTTAGAATCCTTTCGATACGAGAATGGTCGGGATTTGAGGTACTCTTTATACGATATATTGAATTTAGGTTTTATAGCGCTAATAACTCTCATCTGTCCATCGTATCTTTGCTATAATTCTATGGATAAATTATATTTTTATATATAACAGGTTATTGATGATCCTACTTCACCTGAAGGTGTTCAGCAAGAACGACGTATGAAGTTACTGTCGTTAATTAACAATATAGTCCTTTGATAAAGGGTTGGATGGTCAAAATTGTAAATCTCATGGTTGTTCCAGACCAATTGAATGAGTATGATCAATGAATTCTCGACTTGTTATTTCCTAATAACTCAAATATATTTATTTTCAAATTTCTTAGCTTATTAAATGTTATCTTTGTAGAAACTATTATAACAAAGTACATAATCCCTTTTTTCCGTGAAGCCAATGGATGCGTTCGTTCATGATGAAAGAGTCATATTGATAAGGAGGCCTCGTTCATCACGAGAGTTATGAGAAAATACTAAAGGTAATAAAAAAAACGTATAAACATGCTTAGTGCTTGTTTAAATTATAGTTCAAAAGGCAGAAGTTATTTGAACCTTTAGTATCCTGGACGTTCTAGTTTTTATGAGAAGAATTCTGTAAAGAAAAGGATAATTTTTATTTTTCTCTAACCTTTATATCTGCATATTGCATGTCATATCCAATCTTTCCTTTGTTTTGACGGGAATGGTTTTATTCACTCTACATCTTCTGCCTTTATAAGTCGATCTGTATTTCTAAACTAATATTTACAAATGCCCCAAGAGAATCTTTTTATTTTACTGGCTCTCTCCTACAAATACAATACCATGTCCAACTATTTGATTGCACGAATTTTATAATTTGATCACGTTTTTTTGACACTTGTGTTTACCATGGAAAGATGGATTGCTTAAATGTACGTAGTTGTTAAGACTAGTTGGATCCATAGTTATCCTGTAATATATACTCTTGTGAAACACCAATGAGCATACGTAGTGTGTCTTCTATAACCTCTTTCTTGTTCTCCACTTCATCATCTATCCATATTTGCTCTTTTAGTTCTCAGCTCAACACAACCCTTGTCTGAAGTTCCAAAACCTTTATATACCCAAGAAAGATCTCTGGTGGTAACATGTTAGGTATTGCTAGTGGTTGGTCGTCGTCATTGAGCCTGTGACACCAGTTCAGTAGACGTTAATTGTCCTGAAGACGTTGAAGAGGTTGCTAGTAAAGCGTCGACAAAACCAAAAGTTAGTTTTCATGGTATGCTAACGGATTACGCAAACGTTGTTAGGAAGAATCACATCAAATGGTTATGGTCTCGTTGCATCATCTTCTGAGAAGGTTTCATGTTTATCCTGTATCTTTCACCAATGTTACAAATACTTAGTTTTTCATGTTTTTTGAAATTGTCGTTTTTATGACTATTATTTTAGATCATAGACATTGAAGAATTTTGTGGTAGTACAGGTATATTCAACATTTTTTTGTTTAAAAATTCTCTAGTTTAATTTCTTTGAAATTTCTCATCTTAATTTTCATCTTTACTTTAGAATCCTTTCGATACGAGAAATCGTCGGGATTTAAGGTACTTTATACGATATATTGAATTTAAGTTTTATAGCGTTAATAACTCTCATCTATCCATCGTATCTTTGCTATAATTCTATGGATAAATTATGTTTTTATATATAACAGGTTATTGATGATCCTACTTCACCTGAAGGTGTTCAGCAGAACGACGTATTAGTTACTGTCAATTAACAATATAGTCCTTGATAAAGGGTTGGATGGTCAAAATTATAAATGTCATGGTTGTTCCAGACCAATTGAAATGAGTATGATCAATGATTCTCGACTTGTTATTTCCAATAACTCAAATATATTTATTTTCAAATTCTTAGCTTATTAAATGTTATCTTTGTAGAAACTATTATAACAAAGTACATCATCCCTTTTTCCGTGAAGCCCATGGATGCGTTCGTTCATGATGAAAGAGTCATATTGTATAAGGAGGCTCTCGCTCATCACGAGAGTTATGAGAAAAATACGTTGTAAAGGTAATAAGTAAGTATAAACATGCTTAGTGTTTGTTTAATTTATAGTTCAAAAGGCAGAAGTTATTTGAACCTTTAGTATCCTTGACGTTCTAGTTTTTTATGAGAAGAATTCTTGTAAAGAAAAAGATAGTTTTTTATTTCTCTCTACAACTTTATATCTGCATATTGCATGTCATATCCAATCTTTCCTTTGATTTGACGGGAAATGGTTTTTATTCACTCTCACATCTTCTGCCTTTATAATTAGTCGATCTGTATTTCTAAACTAATATTTACAAATGCCCCAAGAGAATCTTTTTATTTTATTGGCTCTCTTCTGCAAACACAATACCATGTCCAACTATTCTATTGCACGAATTTTATAATTTGATCACGTTTTTTTGATACTTGTGTTTACCATGGGAAAGATGGATTGCTTAAATGTACGTAGTTGTTTAGACTAGTTGGATCCATAGTTATTGTTATCCTGTAATATATACTCTTGTGAAACACCAATGAGCATACGTAGTGTGTCTCTATCTCTATTCTTGTTCTCCATTTCATCATGTATCCATATTTGCTCTTTTTAGTTCTCAGCTCAACACAACCTTGTCTGAAGTTCCTAAAACGTTTATATACCCAAGAAAGATCTCTGGTGGTAACATGTTAGGTATTGCTAGTGGTTGGTCGTCGTCATTGAGCCTTGTGACACCAGTTCAGTAGACGTTAATTGTCCTGAAGACGTTGAAGAGGTTGCTAGTAAAGCGTCGACTAAACCAAAAGTTAGTTTTCATGGTATGCTAACGATTACGCAAACGTTGTTAGAAGAAGCTCACGTCAAATGGTTATGGTCTCGTTGCATCATCTTCTGAGAAGGTTTCATGTTTATCCTGTATCTTCACCAATGTTACAAATACTTAGTTTTTCATGTTTTTGAAATTGTCGTTTTATGACTATTATTTTAGATCATAGACATTGAAGAATTTTGTGGTAGTACAGGTATATTCAACATTTTTTGTTGAAAATTTCTAGTTTCAATTCTTTGAAATTTCATCTTAATTTTCATCTTTACTTTAGAATCCTTTCGATACGAGAAATCGTCGGATTTGAGGTACTTTATACGATATATTGAATTTAGGTTTTATAGCGCTAATAATTCTCATCTGTCCATCGTATCTTGCTATAATTCTATGGATAAATTATATTTTATATATAACAGGTTATTGATGATCCTACTTCACCTGAAGGTGTTCAGCAAGAACGACGTATGAAGTTACTGTCGTTAATTAACAATATAGTCCTTGATAAAGGGTTGATGGTCAAAATTGTAAATGTATGGTTTCCAGACCAATTGGAATGAGTATGATCAATGAATTCTCGACTTGTTATTTCCTAATAACTCAAATATATTTATTTTCAAATCTTAGCTTATTAAATGTTATCTTTGTAGAAACTATTATAACAAAGTACATTTTTCCGTGAAGCCAATGGATGCGTTCGTTCATGATGAAAGAGTCATATTGATAAGGAGGCTCTCGTTCATCACGAGAGTTATGAGAAAAATACGTTGTAAAGGTAATAAATAAAACGTATAAACATGCTTAGTGCTTGTTTAAATTATAGTTCAAAAAGGCAGAAGTTATTTGAACCTTGAAGTATCCTTGACGTTCTAGTTTTTTATGAGAAGAATTCTTGTAAAGAAAATGATAATTTTTTATTTTCTACACCTTTATATCTGCATATTGCATGTCATATCCAATCTTTCCTTTGTTTTGACGGGAAATATTTTATTCACTCTACATCTTCTGCCTTTATAAGTCGATCTGTATTCTAAACTAATATTTACAAATGCCCCAAGAGAATCTTTTATTTACTGGCTCTTTCTACAAATACAATACCATGTCCAACTATTTGATTGCATGAATTTTATAATTTGATCACGTTTTTTGACACTTGTGTTTCATGGGAAAGATGGATTGCTTAAATGTACGTAGTTGTTAAGACTAGTTGGATCCATAGTTATCCTGTAATATATACTCTTGTGAACACCAATGAGCATACGTGTGTGTCTCTATAACCTCTATTCTTGTTCTCCACTTCATCATCTATCCATATTTGCTTTTTAGTTCTCAGCTCAACACAAACCTTGTCTGAAGTTCCTAAACCTTTATATACCCAAGAAAGATCTCTGGTGGTAACATGTTAGGTATTGCTAGTGGTTGGTCGTCATTGAGCCTTGTGACACCAGTTCAGTAGACGTTAATGTCCTGAAGACGTTGAAGAGGTTGCTAGTAAAGCGTCGACGAAACCAGAAGTTAGTTTTCACTGTATGCTAACGGATTACGCAAACGTTGTTAGGAAGAAGCTCACATCAAATGGTTATGGTCTTGTTGCATTATCTTCTGAGATGTTTTCATGTTTATCCTGTATCTTTCACCAATGTTACAAATACTTAGTTTTTTATGTTTTGAAATGTCGTTTTATGACTATTATTTTAGATCATAGACATTGAAGAATTTTGTGGTAGTACAGGTATATTCAACATTTTTTGTTGAAAAATTCTCTAGTTTAATTTCTTTGAAATTTCATCTTAGTTTTCATCTTTACGAATCCTTTCGATACGAGAAATCGTCGGATTTGAGGTACTTTTATACGATATATTGAATTTAAGTTTTATAGCGTTAATAACTCTATCTGTCCATCGTATCTTTGCTATAATTCTCTGATAAATTATGTTTTTATATATAACAGGTTATTGATGATCCTACTTCACGTGAAGGTGTTCAGCAAGAACGATGTATGAAGTTACTGTCGTTAATTAACAATATAGTCCTTGATAAAGGGTTGGATGGTCAAAATTATAAATGTCATGGTTGTTCCAGACCAATTGAAATGAGTATGATCAATGAATTCTCGACTTGTTATTCTAATAACTCAAATATATTTACTTTCAAATTTCTTAGCTTATTAAATGTTATCTTGTAGAAACTATTATAACAAAGTACATCATCCCTTTTTCCGTGAAGCCCATGGATGCGTTCGTTCATGATGAAAGAGTCATTTGATATAGGAGGCTCTCGTTCATCACGAGAGAGTTATGAGAAAATACGTTGTAAAAGGTAATAAGTAAAAACGTATAAACATGCTTAGTGTTTGTTTAATTTATAGTTCAAAAAGGCAGAAGTTATTTGAACCTTTGAAGTATCCTTGGACGTTCTAGTTTTTTTATGAGAAGAATTCTTGTAAAGAAAAAGATAGTTTTTTATTTCTCTCTACAACTTTATATCTGCATATTGCATGTCATATCCAATCTTTCCTTTGATTTGACGGGAAATGGTTTTTATTCACTTTTACATCTTCTGCCTTTATAATTAGTCGATCTGTATTTCTAAATTAATATTTACAAATGCCCCAAGAGAATCTTTTATTATTGGCTCTCTCTGCAAATACAATACCATGTCCAACTATTCCATTGCACGAATTTTGTAATTTGATCACGTTTTTGATACTTGTGTTACCATGGGAAAGATGGATTGCTTAAATGTACGTAGTTGTTTAGACTAGTTGGATCCATATTGTTATCCTGTAATATATACTCTTGTGAAACACCAATGAGCATGTAGTGTGTCTTTATACCCTCTATTCTTGTTCTCCACTTCATCATGTATCCATATTTGCTCTTTTTTTAGTTCTCAGCTCAACACAACCCTTGTCTGAAGTTCCTAAACGTTTATATACCCAAGAAAGATCTCTGGTGGTAACATGTTAGGTATTGCTAGTGGTTGGTCGTCGTCATTGAGCCTTGTGACACCAGTTCAGTAGACGTTAATTGTCCTGAAGACGTTGAAGAGGTTGCTAGTAAAGCGTCGACTAAACCAAAAGTTAGTTTTCATGGTATGCTAACGGATTACGCAAACGTTGTTAGAAGAAGCTCACATCAAATGGTTATGGTCTCGTTGCATCATCTTCTGAGAAGGTTTCATGTTTATCCTGTATCTTTCACCAATGTTACAAATACTTAGTTTTTCATGTTTTTTGAAATTGTCGTTTTTATGACTATTATTTTAGATCATAGACATTGAAGAATTTTGTGGTAGTACAGGTATATTCAACATTTTTTTGTTGAAAAATTCTCTAGTTTCAATTCTTTGAAATTTCTCATCTTAATTTTCATCTTTACTTTAGAATCCTTTCGATACGAGAAATGGTCGGATTTGAGGTACTTTATACGATATATTGAATTTAGGTTTTATAGCGCTAATAACTCATCTGTCCATCGTATCTTTGCTATAATTCTATGGATAAATTATATTTTTATATATAACAGGTTATTGATGATCCTACTTCACCTGAAGGTGTTCAGCAAGAACGACGTATGAAGTTACTGTCGTTAATTAACAATATAGTCCTTGATAAAGGGTTGGATGGTCAAAATTGTAAATCTCATGGTTGTTCCAGACCAATTGGAATGAGTATGATCAATGAATTCTCGACTTGTTATTTCCTAATAACTCAAATATATTTATTTTCAAATTTCTTAGCTTATTAAATGTTATCTTTGTAGAAACTATTATAACAAAGTACATCATCCCTTTTTTCCGTGAAGCCCATGGATGCGTTCGTTCATGATGAAAGAGTCATATTGTATAAGGAGGCTCTCGCTCATCACGAGAGAGTTATGAGAAAAATACGTTGTAAAAGGTAATAAGTAAAAAAGTATAAACATGCTTAGTGTTTGTTTAATTTATAGTTCAAAAAGGCAGAAGTTATTTGAACCTTTGAAGTATCCTTGGACGTTCTAGTTTTTTTATGAGAAGAATTCTTGTAAAGAAAAAGATAGTTTTTTATTTCTCTCTACAACTTTATATCTGCATATTGCATGTCATATCCAATCTTTCCTTTGATTTGACGGGAAATGGTTTTTATTCACTCTCACATCTTCTGCCTTTATAATTAGTCGATCTGTATTTCTAAACTAATATTTACAAATGCCCCAAGAGAATCTTTTTATTTTATTGGCTCTCTTCTGCAAACACAATACCATGTCCAACTATTCTATTGCACGAATTTTATAATTTGATCACGTTTTTTGATACTTGTGTTTACCATGGGAAAGATGGATTGCTTAAATGTACGTAGTTGTTTAGACTAGTTGGATCCATAGTTATTGTTATCCTGTAATATATACTCTGTGAAACACCAATGAGCATACGTAGTGTGTCTTCTATAACCTCTATTCTTGTTCTCCATTTCATCATCTATCCATATTTGCTCTTTTAGTTCTCAGCTCAACACAACCCTTGTCTGAAGTTCCTAAAACCTTTATATACCCAAGAAAGATCTCTGGTGGTAACATGTTAGGTATTGCTAGTGGTTGGTCGTCGTCATTGAGCCTTGTGACACCAGTTCAGTAGACGTTAATTGTCCTGAAGACGTTGAAGAGGTTGCTAGTAAAGCGTCGACTAAACCAAAAGTTAGTTTTCATGGTATGCTAACGGATTACGCAAACGTTGTTAGGAAGAAGCTCACATGGTTATGGTCTCGTTGCATCATCTTCTGAGAAGGTTTCATGTTTATCCTGTATCTTCACCAATGTTACAAATACTTAGTTTTTCATGTTTGAAATTGTCGTTTTTATTATTATTTTAGATCATAGACATTGAAGAATTTTGTGGTAGTACAGGTATATTCAACATTTTTTGTTGAAAATAGTTTCAATTCTTTGAAATTTTCATCTTAATTTTCATCTTTACTTTAGAATCCTTTCGATACGAGAAATCGTCGGGATTTGAGGTACTTTATACGATATATTGAATTTAAGTTTTATAGCGCTAATAACTCATCTGTCCATCGTATCTTTGCTATAATTCTATGGATAAATTATACTTTTATATATAACAGGTTATTGATGATCCTACTTCACCTGAAGGTGTTCAGCAAGAACGACGTATGAAGTTACTGTCGTTAATTAACAATATAGTCCTTGATAAAGGGTTGGATGGTCAAAATTATAAATGTCATGGTTGTTCCAAACCAATTGAAATAAGTATGATCAATGAATTCTCGACTTGTTATTTCCTAATGACTCAAATATATATATTTTTTCAAATTTCTTAGATTAATAAATGTTATCTTTGTAAGAACTATTATAACAAAGTACATAATCCCTTTTTTCCGTGAAGCCAATGGATGCGTTCGTTCATGATGAAAGAGTCATATTGATAAGGAGGCTCTCGTTCATCACGAGAGTTATGAGAAAATACGTTGTAAAAGGTAATAAATAAAAACGTATAAACATGCTTAGTGTTGTTTAAATTATAGTTCAAAAAGGCAGAAGTTATTTGAACCTTTGAAGTATCCTTGACGTTCTAGTTTTTTATGAGAAGAATTCTTGTAAAGAAAAGGATAAATTTTTATTTTCTCTACACCTTTATATCTGCATATTGCATGTCATATCCAATCTTTCCTTTGTTTTGACGGGAAATGGTTTTATTCACTACATCTTCTGCCTTTATAAGTCGATCTGTATTTCAAACCACATTACAAATGCCCCAAGAGAATCTTTTATTTTACTGGCTCTCTTCTACAAATACATACCATGTCCAACTATTTGATTGCAATGAATTTCATAATTTGATCACGTTTTTTGATAACTTGTGTTTACCATGGGAAAAGATGGATTAAATGTACGTAGTTGTTAAGACTAGTTGGATCCATAGTTATCCTGTAATATATACTCTTGTGAAACACAATGGCATTACGTAGGTGTCTTCTATAACCTCTATTCTTGTTCTCCACTTCATCATCTATCCATACTTGCTCTTTTTAGTTCTCAGCTCAAACACAACCCTTTGTCTGAAGTTCCTAAACCTTTATATACCCAAGAAAGATCCCTGGTGGTAACATGTTAGGCCATAGTGGTTGGTCGTCATTGAGCCTTGTGACACCAGTTCAGTAGACGTTAAATGTCCTGAAGACGTTGAAGAGGTTGCTAGTAAAGCGTCGACGAACCAGAAGTTAGTTTCATGGTATGCTAACGAATTACGCAACGTTGTTAGAAGAAGCTCACATCAAATGGTTATGGTCTTGTTGCATTATCTTCGTTTTCATGTTTATCCTGTATCTTTCACCAATGTTACAAATACTTAGTTTTTATGTTTTTGAAAATGTCGTTTTTATGACTATTATTTTAGATCATAGACATTGAAGAATTTTGTGGTAGTACAGGTATATCAACATTTTTGTTGAAAATTCTCTAGTTTAATTTCTTTGAAATTTCTCATCTTAGTTTCATCTTACTTTTAGAATCCTTTCGATACGAGAAATCGTCGGATTTGAGGTAATTTTATAATGATATATTGAATTTAAGTTTTATAGCGTTAATAACTCTCATCTGTCCATCGTATCTTGCTATAATTCTCTGGATAAATTATGTTTTTATATATAACAGGTTATTGATGATCCTACTTCACGTGAAGGTGTTCAGCAAGAACGATGTATGAAGTTACTGTCGTTAATTAACAATATAGTCCTTGATAAAGGGTTGGATGGTCAAAATTATAAATGTCATGGTTGTTCCAGACCAATTGAAATGAATGACAATGAATTTCGACTGTTATTTCCTAATAACTCAAATATATTTACTTTCAAATTTCTACTTATTAAATGTTATCTTTGTAGAAACTATTATAACAAAGCACATCATCCCTTTTTTCCGTGAAGCCCATGGATGCGTTCGTTTGATGAAAGAGCCATTAAGGAGGCTCTGTTCATCACGCGAGAGTTATGAGAAAATACGTTGTAAAAGGTAAGTAAAAAACGTATAAACATGCTTAGTGTTTGTTTAATTTATAGTTCAAAGGCAGAAGTTATTTAAACCTTTGAAGTATCCTTTGACGTTCTAGTTTTTTATGAGAAGAATTCTGTAAAGAAAAGATAGTTTTTATTTCTCTCTACAACTTTATATCTGCATATTGCATGTCATATCCAATCTTTCCTTTGATTTGACGGGAAATGGTTTTATTCACTTTACATCTTCTGCCTTTATAATTAGTCGATCTGTATTTCTAAATTAATATTTACAAATGCCCCAAGAGAATCTTTTTATTTTATTGGCTCTCTTTCAAATACAATACCATGTCCAACTATTCCATTGCACGAATTTTGTAATTTGATTCTTTTTTGATACTTGTGTTTACCATGGAAAGATGGATTGCTTAAATGTACGTAGTTGTTTAGACTAGTTGGATCCATAGTTATTGTTATCCTGTAATATATACCTTGTGAAACACCAATGAGCATACGTAGTGTGTCTTCTATACCCTCTATTCTTGTTCTCCACTTCATCATCTATCCATATTTGCTCTTTTTTAGTTCTCAGCTCAACACAACCCTTGTCTTAAGTTCCTAAAACCTTTATCTACCCAAGAAAGATCTCTGGTGGTAACATGTTAGGTATTGCTAGTGGTTGGTCGTCGTCATTGAGCCTTGTGACACCAGTTCAGTAGACGTTAAATGTCCTGAAGACGTTGAAGAGGTTGCTAGTAAAGCGTCGACTAAACCAGAAGTTAGTTTTCATGGTAAGCTAACGGATTACGCAAACGTTGTTAGGAAGAAGCTCACGTCAAATGGTTATGGTCTCGTTGCATCATCTTCTGAGAAGGTTTCATGTTTATCCTGTATCTTTCACCAATGTTACACATACTTAGATTTTTTATGTTTTTTGAAATTGTCGTTTTTATGACTATTATTTTAGATCATAGACATTGAAGAATTTTGTGGTAGCAGGTATATTCAACATTTTTGTTGAAAATTCTCTAGTTTAATTTCTTTGAAATTTCTCATCAATTTTCATCTTTACTTTAGAATCCTTTCGATACGAGAAATCGTTGGGATTTGAGGTACTTTATACGATATATTGAATTTAAGTTTTATAGCGTTAATAACTCTCATCTGTCCATCGTATCTGCTATAATTCTATGGATAAATTATGTTTTATATATAACAGGTTATTGATGATCCTACTTCAATGAAGGTGAAGTCAGCAAGAACGACGTATGAAGTTACTGTCGTTAATTAACAATATAGTCCTTGATAAAGGGTTGATGGTCAAAATTATAAATGTCATGGTTGTTCCAGACCAATTGAAATGAGTATGATCAATGAATTCTCGACTTGTTATTTTAATAACTCAAATATATTTACTTTCAAATTTCTTAGCTTATTAAATGTTATCTTTGTAGAAACTATTATAACAAAGTACATAATCCCTTTTTCCGTGAAGCCAATGGATGCGTTCGTTCATGATGAAAGAGTCATATTGTATAGGAGGCTCTCGTTCATCACGAGAGAGTTATGAGAAAAATACGTTGTAAAAGGTAATAAATAAAAAACGTATAAACATGCTTAGTGCTTGTTTAAATTATAGTTCAAAAAGGCAGAAGTTATTTGAACCTTTGAAGTATCCTTTGACGTTCTAGTTTTTTATGAGAAGAATTCTGTAAAGAAAAGGATAATTTTATTTTTCTACACCTTTATATCTGCATATTGCATGTCATATCCAATCTTTCCTTTGTTTTGACGGGAAATGGTTTTATTCACTTACATCTTCTGCCTTATAAGTCGATTGTATTTCTAAACTAATATTTACAAATGCCCCAAGAGAATCTTTTATTTTACTGGCTCTTCTACAAATACAATACCATGTCCAACTATTTGATTGCATCGAATTTTATAATTTGATCACGTTTTTGGTACTTGTGTTTACCATGGAAAGATGGATTGCTCAAATGCAATGTAGGTAGTTGTTAAGACTAGTTGATCCATAGTTATCCTGTAATATATACTCTGTGAAACACCAATGAGCATACGTAGTGTGTCTTCTATAACCTCTATTCGTTCTCACTTCATCATCTATCCATATTTGCTCTTTTTAGTTCTCAGCTCAACACAACCCTTGTCTGAAGTTCCTAAACGTTTATATACCCAAGAAAGATCTCTGGTGGTAACATGTTAGGTATTGCTAGTGGTTGGTCGTCGTCATTGAGCCTTGGACACCAGTTCAGTAGACGTTAAATGTCCTGAAGACGTTGAAGAGGTTGCTAGTAAAGCGTCGACGAAACCAGAAGTTAGTTTTCATGGTATGCTAACGAATTACGCAAACGTTGTTAGGAAGAAGCTCACATCAAATGGTTATGGTCTTGTTGCATTATCTTCTGAGATGTTTTATGTTTATCCCATCTTTCACCAATGTTACAAATAATAGTTTTTTATGTTTTTGAAAATGTCGTTTTTATGACTATTATTTTAGATTGCATTGAAGAATTTTGTGGTAGTACAGGTATATTCAACATTTTTGTTGAAAAATTCTAGTTTAATTTCTTTGAAATTTCATCTTAGTTTTCATCTTTACTTAGAATCCTTTCGATACGAGAAATCACCGGATTTGAGGTAATTTTATACGATATATTGAATTAAGTTTTATAGCGTTAATAACTTCATCTGTCCATCGTATCTTGCTATAATTCTCTGGATAAATTATGTTTTATATATAACAGGTTGATGATCCTATCACGTGAAGGTGTTCAGCAAGAACGATGTATGAAGTTACTGTCGTTAATTAACATATAGTCCTTGATAAAGGGTTGGATGGTCAAAATTACAGACATATCTGACATCATAATTTGATTTGAAATATCCATATTTTACTTTAATTGACATTAAAGTTATCTTTTGTAGAAACTATTACAACAGTACATCATCCCTTTTTCCGTGAAGCCCATGGATGCGTTCGTTCATGATGAAAGAGTCATATTGATAAGGAGGCTCTCGTTCATCACGAGAGAGCATGAGAAAATACGTTGTAAAAGGTAATAAGTAAAACGTATAAACATGCAGTGTTTGTTTAATTTATAGTTCAAAAGGCAGAAGTTATTTGAACCTTCAAAGTATCCTTGACGTTCTAGTTTTTATGAGAAGAATTCTGTAAAGAAAAAGATAGTTTTTTATTTCTCTCTACAACTTTATATCTGCATATTGCATGTCATATCCAATCTTTCCTTTGATTTGACGGGAAATGGTTTTTATTCACTTTTACATCTTCTGCCTTTATAATTAGTCGATCTGTATTTCTAAATTAATATTTACAAATGCCCCAAGAGAATCTTTTTATTTTATTGGCTCTCTTCTGCAAATACAATACCATGTCCAACTATTCCATTGCACGAATTTTGTAATTTGATCACGTTTTTTTGATACTTGTGTTTACCATGGGAAAGATGGATTGCTTAAATGTACGTAGTTGTTTAGACTAGTTGGATCCATAGTTATTGTTATCCTGTAATATATACTCTTGTGAAACACCAATGAGCATACGTAGTGTGTCTTCTATACCCTCTATTCTTGTTCTCCATTTCATCATGTATCCATATTTGCTCTTTTTTAGTTCTCAGCTCAACACAACCCTTGTCTGAAGTTCCTAAAACGTTTATATACCCAAGAAAGATCTCTGGTGGTAACATGTTAGGTATTGCTAGTGGTTGGTCGTCGTCATTGAGCCTTGTGACACCAGTTCAGTAGACGTTAATTGTCCTGAAGACGTTGAAGAGGTTGCTAGTAAAGCGTCGACTAAACCAAAAGTTAGTTTTCATGGTATGCTAACGGATTACGCAAACGTTGTTAGGAAGAAGCTCACATCAAATGGTTATGGTCTTGTTGCATTATCTTCTGAGATGTTTTCATGTTTATCCTGTATCTTTCACCAATGTTACAAATACTTAGTTTTTTTATGTTTTTGAAATGTCGTTTTTATGACTATTATTTTAGATCATAGACATTGAAGAATTTTGTGGTAGTACAGGTATATTCAACATTTTTTGTTGAAAATTCTCTAGTTTAATTTCTTTGAAATTTCTCATCTTAGTTTTTCATCTTTACTTTAGAATCCTTTCGATACGAGAAATCGTCGGATTTGAGGTACTTTATACGATATATTGAATTTAAGTTTTATAGCGTTAATAACTCTCATCTGTCCATCGTATCTTTGCTATAATTCTCTGATAAATTATGTTTTTATATATAACAGGTTATTGATGATCCTACTTCACGAAGGTGTTCAGCAAGAACGATGTATGAAGTTACTGTCGTTAATTAACAATATAGTCCTTGATAAAGGGTTGGATGGTCAAAATTATAAATGTCATGGTTGTTCCAGACCAATTGAAATGAGTATGATCAATGAATTCTCGACTTGTTATTTCCTAATAACTCAAATATATTTACTTTCAAATTTCTTAGCTTATTAAATGTTATCTTTGTAGAAACTATTATAACAAAGTACATCATCCCTTTTTTCCGTGAAGCCCATGGATGCGTTCGTTCATGATGAAAGAGTCATATTGTATAAGGAGGCTCTCGCTCATCACGAGAGAGTTATGAGAAAAATACGTTGTAAAAGGTAATAAGTAAAAAAGTATAAACATGCTTAGTGTTTGTTTAATTTATAGTTCAAAAAGGCAGAAGTTATTTGAACCTTTGAAGTATCCTTGGACGTTCTAGTTTTTTTATGAGAAGAATTCTTGTAAAGAAAAAGATAGTTTTTTATTTCTCTCTACAACTTTATATCTGCATATTGCATGTCATATCCAATCTTTCCTTTGATTTGACGGGAAATGGTTTTTATTCACTCTCACATCTTCTGCCTTTATAATTAGTCGATCTGTATTTCTAAACTAATATTTACAAATGCCCCAAGAGAATCTTTTTATTTTATTGGCTCTCTTCTGCAAACACAATACCATGTCCAACTATTCTATTGCACGAATTTTGTAATTTGATCACGTTTTTTTGATACTTGTGTTTACCATGGGAAAGATGGATTGCTTAAATGTACGTAGTTGTTTAGACTAGTTGGATCCATAGTTATTGTTATCCTGTAATATATACTCTTGTGAAACACCAATGAGCATACGTAGTGTGTCTTCTATACCCTCTATTCTTGTTCTCCATTTCATCATGTATCCATATTTGCTCTTTTTTAGTTCTCAGCTCAACACAACCCTTGTCTGAAGTTCCTAAAACGTTTATATACCCAAGAAAGATCTCTGGTGGTAACATGTTAGGTATTGCTAGTGGTTGGTCGTCGTCATTGAGCCTTGTGACACCAGTTCAGTAGACGTTAATTGTCCTGAAGACGTTGAAGAGGGTTGCTAGTAAAGCGTCGACTAAACCAAAGTTAGTTTTCATGGTATGCTAACGGATTACGCAAACGTTGTTAGGAAGAAGCTCACATCAAATGGTTATGGTCTCGTTGCATCATCTTCTGAGAAGGTTTCATGTTTATCCTGTATCTTTCACCAATGTTACAAATACTTAGTGTTTTTGAAATTGTCGTTTTATGACTATTATTTTAGATCATAGACATTGAAGAATTTTGTGGTAGTACAGGTATATTCAACATTTTTGTTGAAAAATTCTCTAGTTTCAATTCTTTGAAATTTCTCATCTTAATTTTCATCTTTACTTTAGAATCCTTTCGATACGAGAAATCGTCGGGATTTGAGGTACTTTATACGATATATTGAATTTAGGTTTTATATAATAACTCTCATCTGTCCATCGTATCTTTGCTATAATTCTATGGATAAATTATATTTTTATATATAACAGGTTATTGATGATCCTACTTCACGTGAAGGTGTTCAGCAAGAACGACGTATGAAGTTACTGTCGTTAATTAACAATATAGTCCTTGATAAAGGGTTGGATGGTCAAAATTGTAAATCTCATGGTTGTTCCAGACCAATTGGAATGAGTATGATCAATGAATTCTCGACTTGTTATTTCCTAATAACTCAAATATATTTATTTTCAAATTTCTTAGCTTATTAAATGTTATCTTTGTAGAAACTATTATAACAAAGTACATAATCCCTTTTTTCCGTGAAGCCAATGGATGCGTTCGTTCATGATGAAAGAGTCATATTGTATAAGGAGGCTCTCGTTCATCACGAGAGAGTTATGAGAAAAATACGTTGTAAAAGGTAATAAATAAAAAACGTATAAACATGCTTAGTGCTTGTTTAAATTATAGTTCAAAAAGGCAGAAGTTATTTGAACCTTTGAAGTATCCTTGGACGTTCTAGTTTTTTTATGAGAAGAATTCTTGTAAAGAAAAGGATAATTTTTTATTTTTCTCTACACCTTTATATCTGCATATTGCATGTCATATCCAATCTTTCCTTTGTTTTGACGGGAAATGGTTTTTATTCACTCTTACATCTTCTGCCTTTATAAGTCGATCTGTATTTCTAAACTAATATTTACAAATGCCCCAAGAGAATCTTTTTATTTTATTGGCTCTCTTCTGCAAACACAATACCATGTCCAACTATTCTATTGCACGAATTTTGTAATTTGATCACGTTTTTTTGATACTTGTGTTTACCATGGGAAAGATGGATTGCTTAAATGTACGTAGTTGTTTAGACTAGTTGGATCCATAGTTATTGTTATCCTGTAATATATACTCTTGTGAAACACCAATGAGCATACGTAGTGTGTCTTCTATAACCTCTCTTCTTGTTCTCCACTTCATCATCTATCCATATTTGCTCTTTTTTAGTTCTCAGCTCAACACAACCCTTGTCTGAAGTTCCTAAAACGTTTATATACCCAAGAAAGATCTCTGGTGGTAACATGTTAGGTATTGCTAGTGGTTGGTCGTCGTCATTGAGCCTTGTGACACCAGTTCAGTAGACGTTAATTGTCCTGAAGACGTTGAAGAGGTTGCTAGTAAAGCGTCGACTAAACCAAAAGTTAGTTTTCATGGTATGCTAACGGATTACGCAAACGTTGTTAGGAAGAAGCTCACATCAAATGGTTATGGTCTCGTTGCATCATCTTCTGAGAAGGTTTCATGTTTATCCTGTATCTTTCACCAATGTTACAAATACTTAGTTTTTCATGTTTTTTGAAATTGTCGTTTTATGACTATTATTTTAGATCATAGACATTGAAGAATTTTGTGGTAGTACAGGTATATTCAACATTTTTGTTGAAAAATTCTCTAGTTTCAATTCTTTGAAATTTCTCATCTTAATTTTCATCTTTACTTTAGAATCCTTTCGATACGAGAAATCGTCGGGATTTGAGGTACTTTATACGATATATTGAATTTAGGTTTTATAGCGCTAATAACTCTCATCTGTCCATCGTATCTTTGCTATAATTCTATGGATAAATTATATTTTTATATATAACAGGTTATTGATGATCCTACTTCACGTGAAGGTGTTCAGCAAGAACGACGTATGAAGTTACTGTCGTTAATTAACAATATAGTCCTTGATAAAGGGTTGGATGGTCAAAATTATAAATCTCATGGTTGTTCCAGACCAATTGGAATGAGTATGATCAATGAATTCTCGACTTGTTATTTCCTAATAACTCAAATATATTTATTTTCAAATTTCTTAGCTTATTAAATGTTATCTTTGTAGAAACTATTATAACAAAGTACATAATCCCTTTTTTCCGTGAAGCCAATGGATGCGTTCGTTCATGATGAAAGAGTCATATTGTATAAGGAGGCTCTCGTTCATCACGAGAGAGTTATGAGAAAAATACGTTGTAAAAGGTAATAAATAAAAAACGTATAAACATGCTTAGTGCTTGTTTAAATTATAGTTCAAAAAGGCAGAAGTTATTTGAACCTTTGAAGTATCCTTGGACGTTCTAGTTTTTTTATGAGAAGAATTCTTGTAAAGAAAAGGATAATTTTTTATTTTTCTCTACACCTTTATATCTGCATATTGCATGTCATATCCAATCTTTCCTTTGTTTTGACGGGAAATGGTTTTTATTCACTCTTACATCTTCTGCCTTTATAAGTCGATCTGTATTTCTAAACTAATATTTACAAATGCCCCAAGAGAATCTTTTTATTTTACTGGCTCTCTTCTACAAATACAATACCATGTCCAACTATTTGATTGCACGAATTTTATAATTTGATCACGTTTTTTTGACACTTGTGTTTACCATGGGAAAGATGGATTGCTTAAATGTACGTAGTTGTTAAGACTAGTTGGATCCATAGTTATCCTGTAATATATACTCTTGTGAAACACCAATGAGCATACGTAGTGTGTCTTCTATAACCTCTCTTCTTGTTCTCCACTTCATCATCTATCCATATTTGCTCTTTTTTAGTTCTCAGCTCAACACAACCCTTGTCTGAAGTTCCTAAAACCTTTATATACCCAAGAAAGATCTCTGGTGGTAACATGTTAGGTATTGCTAGTGGTTGGTCGTCGTCATTGAGCCTTGTGACACCAGTTCAGTAGACGTTAATTGTCCTGAAGACGTTGAAGAGGTTGCTAGTAAAGCGTCGACCAAAAGTTAGTTTTCATGGTATGCTAACGGATTACGCAAACGTTGTTAGGAAGAAGCTCACATCAAATGGTTATGGTCTCGTTGCATCATCTTCTGAGAAGGTTTCATGTTTATCCTGTATCTTTCACCAATGTTACAAATACTTAGTTTTTCATGTTTTTTGAAATTGTCGTTTTATGACTATTATTTTAGATCATAGACATTGAAGAATTTTGTGGTAGTACAGGTATATTCAACATTTTTGTTGAAAAATTCTCTAGTTTCAATTCTTTGAAATTTCTCATCTTAATTTTCATCTTTACTTTAGAATCCTTTCGATACGAGAAATCGTCGGATTTGAGGTACTTTATACGATATATTGAATTTAGGTTTTATAGCGCTAATAACTCTCATCTGTCCATCGTATCTTTGCTATAATTCTATGGATAAATTATATTTTTATATATAACAGGTTATTGATGATCCTACTTCACCTGAAGGTGTTCAGCAAGAACTACGTATGAAGTTACTGTCGTTAATTAACAATATAGTCCTTGATAAAGGGTTGGATGGTCAAAATTATAAATCTCATGGTTGTTCCAGACCAATTGGAATGAGTATGATCAATGAATTCTCGACTTGTTATTTCCTAATAACTCAAATATATTTATTTTCAAATTTCTTAGCTTATTAAATGTTATCTTTGTAGAAACTATTATAACAAAGTACATAATCCCTTTTTTCCGTGAAGCCCATGGATGCGTTCGTTCATGATGAAAGAGTCATATTATAAGGAGGCTCTCGTTCATCACGAGAGAGTTATGAGAAAAATACGTTGTAAAGGTAATAAATAAAAAACGTATAAACATGCTTAGTGTTTGTTTAATTTATAGTTCAAAAAGGCAGAAGTTATTTGAACCTTTGAAGTATCCTTGGACGTTCTAGTTTTTTTATGAGAAGAATTCTTGTAAAGAAAAGGATAATTTTTTAATTTTCTCTACACCTTTATATCTGCATATTGCATGTCATATCCAATCTTTCCTTTGTTTTGACGGGAAATGGTTTTTATTCACTCTTACATCTTCTGCCTTTATAAGTCGATCTGTATTTCTAAACTAATATTTACAAATGCCCCAAGAGAATCTTTTTATTTTACTGGCTCTCTTCTACAAATACAATACCATGTCCAACTATTTGATTGCACGAATTTTATAATTTGATCACGTTTTTGACACTTGTGTTTACCATGGGAAAGATGGATTGCTTAAATGTACGTAGTTGTTTAGACTAGTTGGATCCATAGTTATCCTGTAATATATACTCTTGTGAAACACCAATGAGCATACGTAGTGTGTCTTCTATAACCTCTATTCTTGTTCTCCACTTCATCATCTATCCATATTTGCTCTTTTTAGTTCTCAGCTCAACACAACCCTTGTCTGAAGTTCCTAAAACCTTTATATACCCAAGAAAGATCTCTGGTGGTAACATGTTAGGTATTGCTAGTGGTTGGTCGTCGTCATTGAGCCTTGTGACACCAGTTCAGTAGACGTTAATTGTCCTGAAGACGTTGAAGAGGTTGCTAGTAAAGCGTCGACTAAACCAAAAGTTAGTTTTCATGGTATGCTAACGGATTACGCAAACGTTGTTAGGAAGAAGCTCACATCAAATGGTTATGGTCTCGTTGCATCATCTTCTGAGAAGGTTTCATGTTTATCCTGTATCTTTCACCAATGTTACAAATACTTAGTTTTTCATGTTTTTTGAAATTGTCGTTTTTATGACTATTATTTTAGATCATAGACATTGAAGAATTTTGTGGTAGTACAGGTATATTCAACATTTTTTTGTTGAAAAATTCTCTAGTTTCAATTCTTTGAAATTTCTCATCTTAATTTTCATCTTTACTTTAGAATCCTTTCGATACGAGAAATCGTCGGGATTTGAGGTACTTTATACGATATATTGAATTTAGGTTTTATAGCGCTAATAACTCTCATCTGTCCATCGTATCTTTGCTATAATTCTATGGATAAATTATATTTTTATATATAACAGGTTATTGATGATCCTACTTCACCTGAAGGTGTTCAGCAAGAACGACGTATGAAGTTACTGTCGTTAATTAACAATATAGTCCTTGATAAAGGGTTGGATGGTCAAAATTGTAAATCTCATGGTTGTTCCAGACCAATTGGAATGAGTATGATCAATGAATTCTCGACTTGTTATTTCCTAATAACTCAAATATATTTATTTTCAAATTTCTTAGCTTATTAAATGTTATCTTTGTAGAAACTATTATAACAAAGTACATAATCCCTTTTTTCCGTGAAGCCAATGGATGCGTTCGTTCATGATGAAAGAGTCATATTGTATAAGGAGGCTCTCGTTCATCACGAGAGTTATGAGAAAAATACGTTGTAAAAGGTAATAAATAAAAACGTATAAACATGCTTAGTGCTTGTTTAAATTATAGTTCAAAAGGCAGAAGTTATTTGAACCTTTGAAGTATCCTTGGACGTTCTAGTTTTTATGAGAAGAATTCTTGTAAAGAAAAGGATAATTTTTATTTTTCTACACCTTTATATCTGCATATTGCATGTCATATCCAATCTTTCCTTTGTTTTGACGGGAAATGGTTTTTATTCACTCTTACATCTTCTGCCTTTATAAGTCGATCTGTATTTCTAAACTAATATTTACAAATGCCCCAAGAGAATCTTTTATTTTACTGGCTCTCTTCTACAAATACAATACCATGTCCAACTATTTGATTGCACGAATTTTATAATTTGATCACGTTTTTTTGACACTTGTGTTTACCATGGGAAAGATGGATTGCTTAAATGTACGTAGTTGTTAAGACTAGTTGGATCCATAGTTATCCTGTAATATATACTCTTGTGAAACACCAATGAGCATACGTAGTGTGTCTTCTATAACCTCTATTCTTGTTCTCCACTTCATCATCTATCCATATTTGCTCTTTTTAGTTCTCAGCTCAACACAACCCTTGTCTGAAGTTCCTAAAACCTTTATATACCCAAGAAAGATCTCTGGTGGTAACATGTTAGGTATTGCTAGTGGTTGGTCGTCGTCATTGAGCCTTGTGACACCAGTTCAGTAGACGTTAATTGTCCTGAAGACGTTGAAGAGGTTGCTAGTAAAGCGTCGACTAAACCAAAAGTTAGTTTTCATGGTATGCTAACGGATTACGCAAACGTTGTTAGGAAGAAGCTCACATCAAATGGTTATGGTCTCGTTGCATCATCTTCTGAGAAGGTTTCATGTTTATCCTGTATCTTTCACCAATGTTACAAATACTTAGTTTTTCATGTTTTTTGAAATTGTCGTTTTTATGACTATTATTTTAGATCATAGACATTGAAGAATTTTGTGGTAGTACAGGTATATTCAACATTTTTTTGTTGAAAAATTCTCTAGTTTCAATTCTTTGAAATTTCTCATCTTAATTTTCATCTTTACTTTAGAATCCTTTCGATACGAGAAATCGTCGGGATTTGAGGTACTTTATACGATATATTGAATTTAGGTTTTATAGCGCTAATAACTCTCATCTGTCCATCGTATCTTTGCTATAATTCTATGGATAAATTATATTTTTATATATAACAGGTTATTGATGATCCTACTTCACCTGAAGGTGTTCAGCAAGAACGACGTATGAAGTTACTGTCGTTAATTAACAATATAGTCCTTGATAAAGGGTTGGATGGTCAAAATTGTAAATCTCATGGTTGTTCCAGACCAATTGGAATGAGTATGATCAATGAATTCTCGACTTGTTATTTCCTAATAACTCAAATATATTTATTTTCAAATTTCTTAGCTTATTAAATGTTATCTTTGTAGAAACTATTATAACAAAGTACATAATCCCTTTTTTCCGTGAAGCCAATGGATGCGTTCGTTCATGATGAAAGAGTCATATTGTATAAGGAGGCTCTCGTTCATCACGAGAGAGTTATGAGAAAATACGTTGTAAAGGTAATAAGTAAAAACGTATAAACATGCTTAGTGTTTGTTTAATTTATAGTTCAAAAGGCAGAAGTTATTTGAACCTTTGAAGTATCCTTGGACGTTCTAGTTTTTATGAGAAGAATTCTTGTAAAGAAAAGGATAATTTTTTATTTTTCTCTACACCTTTATATCTGCATATTGCATGTCATATCCAATCTTTCCTTTGTTTTGACGGGAAATGGTTTTTATTCACTCTTACATCTTCTGCCTTTATAATTAGTCGATCTGTATTTCTAAACTAATATTTACAAATGCCCCAAGAGAATCTTTTTATTTTACTGGCTCTCTTCTACAAATACAATACCATGTCCAACTATTTGATTGCACGAATTTTATAATTTGATCACGTTTTTTTGACACTTGTGTTTACCATGGGAAAGATGGATTGCTTAAATGTACGTAGTTGTTAAGACTAGTTGGATCCATAGTTATCCTGTAATATATACTCTTGTGAAACACCAATGAGCATACGTAGTGTGTCTTCTATAACCTCTATTCTTGTTCTCCACTTCATCATCTATCCATATTTGCTCTTTTTAGTTCTCAGCTCAACACAACCCTTGTCTGAAGTTCCTAAAACCTTTATATACCCAAGAAAGATCTCTGGTGGTAACATGTTAGGTATTGCTAGTGGTTGGTCGTCGTCATTGAGCCTTGTGACACCAGTTCAGTAGACGTTAATTGTCCTGAAGACGTTGAAGAGGTTGCTAGTAAAGCGTCGACTAAACCAAAAGTTAGTTTTCATGGTATGCTAACGGATTACGCAAACGTTGTTAGGAAGAAGCTCACATCAAATGGTTATGGTCTCGTTGCATCATCTTCTGAGAAGGTTTCATGTTTATCCTGTATCTTTCACCAATGTTACAAATACTTAGTTTTTCATGTTTTTTGAAATTGTCGTTTTTATGACTATTATTTTAGATCATAGACATTGAAGAATTTTGTGGTAGTACAGGTATATTCAACATTTTTTTGTTGAAAAATTCTCTAGTTTCAATTCTTTGAAATTTCTCATCTTAATTTTCATCTTTACTTTAGAATCCTTTCGATACGAGAAATCGTCGGGATTTGAGGTACTTTATACGATATATTGAATTTAGGTTTTATAGCGCTAATAACTCTCATCTGTCCATCGTATCTTTGCTATAATTCTATGGATAAATTATATTTTTATATATAACAGGTTATTGATGATCCTACTTCACCTGAAGGTGTTCAGCAAGAACGACGTATGAAGTTACTGTCGTTAATTAACAATATAGTCCTTGATAAAGGGTTGGATGGTCAAAATTGTAAATCTCATGGTTGTTCCAGACCAATTGGAATGAGTATGATCAATGAATTCTCGACTTGTTATTTCCTAATAACTCAAATATATTTATTTTCAAATTTCTTAGCTTATTAAATGTTATCTTTGTAGAAACTATTATAACAAAGTACATAATCCCTTTTTTCCGTGAAGCCAATGGATGCGTTCGTTCATGATGAAAGAGTCATATTGTATAAGGAGGCTCTCGTTCATCACGAGAGAGTTATGAGAAAATACGTTGTAAAGGTAATAAGTAAAAACGTATAAACATGCTTAGTGTTTGTTTAATTTATAGTTCAAAAGGCAGAAGTTATTTGAACCTTTGAAGTATCCTTGGACGTTCTAGTTTTTATGAGAAGAATTCTTGTAAAGAAAAGGATAATTTTTTATTTTTCTCTACACCTTTATATCTGCATATTGCATGTCATATCCAATCTTTCCTTTGTTTTGACGGGAAATGGTTTTTATTCACTCTTACATCTTCTGCCTTTATAATTAGTCGATCTGTATTTCTAAACTAATATTTACAAATGCCCCAAGAGAATCTTTTTATTTTATTGGCTCTCTTCTACAAATACAATACCATGTCCAACTATTTGATTGCACGAATTTTATAATTTGATCACGTTTTTGACACTTGTGTTTACCATGGGAAAGATGGATTGCTTAAATGTACGTAGTTGTTTAGACTAGTTGGATCCATAGTTATCCTGTAATATATACTCTTGTGAAACACCAATGAGCATACGTAGTGTGTCTTCTATAACCTCTATTCTTGTTCTCCACTTCATCATCTATCCATATTTGCTCTTTTTAGTTCTCAGCTCAACACAACCCTTGTCTGAAGTTCCTAAAACCTTTATATACCCAAGAAAGATCTCTGGTGGTAACATGTTAGGTATTGCTAGTGGTTGGTCGTCGTCATTGAGCCTTGTGACACCAGTTCAGTAGACGTTAATTGTCCTGAAGACGTTGAAGAGGTTGCTAGTAAAGCGTCGACTAAACCAAAAGTTAGTTTTCATGGTATGCTAACGGATTACGCAAACGTTGTTAGGAAGAAGCTCACATCAAATGGTTATGGTCTCGTTGCATCATCTTCTGAGAAGGTTTCATGTTTATCCTGTATCTTTCACCAATGTTACAAATACTTAGTTTTTCATGTTTTTTGAAATTGTCGTTTTTATGACTATTATTTTAGATCATAGACATTGAAGAATTTTGTGGTAGTACAGGTATATTCAACATTTTTTTGTTGAAAAATTCTCTAGTTTCAATTCTTTGAAATTTCTCATCTTAATTTTCATCTTTACTTTAGAATCCTTTCGATACGAGAAATCGTCGGGATTTGAGGTACTTTATACGATATATTGAATTTAGGTTTTATAGCGCTAATAACTCTCATCTGTCCATCGTATCTTTGCTATAATTCTATGGATAAATTATATTTTTATATATAACAGGTTATTGATGATCCTACTTCACCTGAAGGTGTTCAGCAAGAACGACGTATGAAGTTACTGTCGTTAATTAACAATATAGTCCTTGATAAAGGGTTGGATGGTCAAAATTGTAAATCTCATGGTTGTTCCAGACCAATTGGAATGAGTATGATCAATGAATTCTCGACTTGTTATTTCCTAATAACTCAAATATATTTATTTTCAAATTTCTTAGCTTATTAAATGTTATCTTTGTAGAAACTATTATAACAAAGTACATAATCCCTTTTTTCCGTGAAGCCAATGGATGCGTTCGTTCATGATGAAAGAGTCATATTGTATAAGGAGGCTCTCGTTCATCACGAGAGAGTTATGAGAAAAATACGTTGTAAAAGGTAATAAGTAAAAAACGTATAAACATGCTTAGTGTTTGTTTAATTTATAGTTCAAAAAGGCAGAAGTTATTTGAACCTTTGAAGTATCCTTGGACGTTCTAGTTTTTTTATGAGAAGAATTCTTGTAAAGAAAAGGATAATTTTTTATTTTTCTCTACACCTTTATATCTGCATATTGCATGTCATATCCAATCTTTCCTTTGTTTTGACGGGAAATGGTTTTTATTCACTCTTACATCTTCTGCCTTTATAATTAGTCGATCTGTATTTCTAAACTAATATTTACAAATGCCCTAAGAGAATCTTTTTATTTTACTGGCTCTCTTCTACAAATACAATACCATGTCCAACTATTTGATTGCACGAATTTTATAATTTGATCACGTTTTTGACACTTGTGTTTACCATGGGAAAGATGGATTGCTTAAATGTACGTAGTTGTTAAGACTAGTTGGATCCATAGTTATCCTGTAATATATACTCTTGTGAAACACCAATGAGCATACGTAGTGTGTCTTCTATAACCTCTATTCTTGTTCTCCACTTCATCATCTATCCATATTTGCTCTTTTTAGTTCTCAGCTCAACACAACCCTTGTCTGAAGTTCCTAAAACCTTTATATACCCAAGAAAGATCTCTGGTGGTAACATGTTAGGTATTGCTAGTGGTTGGTCGTCGTCATTGAGCCTTGTGACACCAGTTCAGTAGACGTTAATTGTCCTGAAGACGTTGAAGAGGTTGCTAGTAAAGCGTCGACTAAACCAAAAGTTAGTTTTCATGGTATGCTAACGGATTACGCAAACGTTGTTAGGAAGAAGCTCACATCAAATGGTTATGGTCTCGTTGCATCATCTTCTGAGAAGGTTTCATGTTTATCCTGTATCTTTCACCAATGTTACAAATACTTAGTTTTTCATGTTTTTTGAAATTGTCGTTTTATGACTATTATTTTAGATCATAGACATTGAAGAATTTTGTGGTAGTACAGGTATATTCAACATTTTTTTGTTGAAAAATTCTCTAGTTTCAATTCTTTGAAATTTCTCATCTTAATTTTCATCTTTACTTTAGAATCCTTTCGATACGAGAAATCGTCGGGATTTGAGGTACTTTATACGATATATTGAATTTAGGTTTTATAGCGCTAATAACTCTCATCTGTCCATCGTATCTTTGCTATAATTCTATGGATAAATTATATTTTTATATATAACAGGTTATTGATGATCCTACTTCACCTGAAGGTGTTCAGCAAGAACGACGTATGAAGTTACTGTCGTTAATTAACAATATAGTCCTTGATAAAGGGTTGGATGGTCAAAATTGTAAATCTCATGGTTGTTCCAGACCAATTGGAATGAGTATGATCAATGAATTCTCGACTTGTTATTTCCTAATAACTCAAATATATTTATTTTCAAATTTCTTAGCTTATTAAATGTTATCTTTGTAGAAACTATTATAACAAAGTACATAATCCCTTTTTTCCGTGAAGCCAATGGATGCGTTCGTTCATGATGAAAGAGTCATATTGTATAAGGAGGCTCTCGTTCATCACGAGAGAGTTATGAGAAAAATACGTTGTAAAAGGTAATAAGTAAAAAACGTATAAACATGCTTAGTGTTTGTTTAATTTATAGTTCAAAAAGGCAGAAGTTATTTGAACCTTTGAAGTATCCTTGGACGTTCTAGTTTTTTTATGAGAAGAATTCTTGTAAAGAAAAGGATAATTTTTTATTTTTCTCTACACCTTTATATCTGCATATTGCATGTCATATCCAATCTTTCCTTTGTTTTGACGGGAAATGGTTTTTATTCACTCTTACATCTTCTGCCTTTATAATTAGTCGATCTGTATTTCTAAACTAATATTTACAAATGCCCTAAGAGAATCTTTTTATTTTACTGGCTCTCTTCTACAAATACAATACCATGTCCAACTATTTGATTGCACGAATTTTATAATTTGATCACGTTTTTGACACTTGTGTTTACCATGGGAAAGATGGATTGCTTAAATGTACGTAGTTGTTAAGACTAGTTGGATCCATAGTTATCCTGTAATATATACTCTTGTGAAACACCAATGAGCATACGTAGTGTGTCTTCTATAACCTCTATTCTTGTTCTCCACTTCATCATCTATCCATATTTGCTCTTTTTAGTTCTCAGCTCAACACAACCCTTGTCTGAAGTTCCTAAAACCTTTATATACCCAAGAAAGATCTCTGGTGGTAACATGTTAGGTATTGCTAGTGGTTGGTCGTCGTCATTGAGCCTTGTGACACCAGTTCAGTAGACGTTAATTGTCCTGAAGACGTTGAAGAGGTTGCTAGTAAAGCGTCGACTAAACCAAAGTTAGTTTTCATGGTATGCTAACGGATTACGCAAACGTTGTTAGGAAGAAGCTCACATCAAATGGTTATGGTCTCGTTGCATCATCTTCTGAGAAGGTTTCATGTTTATCCTGTATCTTTCACCAATGTTACAAATACTTAGTTTTTCATGTTTTTGAAATTGTCGTTTTATGACTATTATTTTAGATCATAGACATTGAAGAATTTTGTGGTAGTACAGGTATATTCAACATTTTTTTGTTGAAAAATTCTCTAGTTTCAATTCTTTGAAATTTCTCATCTTAATTTTCATCTTTACTTTAGAATCCTTTCGATACGAGAAATCGTCGGGATTTGAGGTACTTTATACGATATATTGAATTTAGGTTTTATAGCGCTAATAACTCTCATCTGTCCATCGTATCTTTGCTATAATTCTATGGATAAATTATATTTTTATATATAACAGGTTATTGATGATCCTACTTCACCTGAAGGTGTTCAGCAAGAACGACGTATGAAGTTACTGTCGTTAATTAACAATATAGTCCTTGATAAAGGGTTGGATGGTCAAAATTGTAAATCTCATGGTTGTTCCAGACCAATTGGAATGAGTATGATCAATGAATTCTCGACTTGTTATTTCCTAATAACTCAAATATATTTATTTTCAAATTTCTTAGCTTATTAAATGTTATCTTTGTAGAAACTATTATAACAAAGTACATAATCCCTTTTTTCCGTGAAGCCAATGGATGCGTTCGTTCATGATGAAAGAGTCATATTGTATAAGGAGGCTCTCGTTCATCACGAGAGAGTTATGAGAAAAATACGTTGTAAAAGGTAATAAGTAAAAAACGTATAAACATGCTTAGTGTTTGTTTAATTTATAGTTCAAAAAGGCAGAAGTTATTTGAACCTTTGAAGTATCCTTGGACGTTCTAGTTTTTTTATGAGAAGAATTCTTGTAAAGAAAAGGATAATTTTTTATTTTTCTCTACACCTTTATATCTGCATATTGCATGTCATATCCAATCTTTCCTTTGTTTTGACGGGAAATGGTTTTTATTCACTCTTACATCTTCTGCCTTTATAATTAGTCGATCTGTATTTCTAAACTAATATTTACAAATGCCCCAAGAGAATCTTTTTATTTTACTGGCTCTCTTCTACAAATACAATACCATGTCCAACTATTTGATTGCACGAATTTTATAATTTGATCACGTTTTTGACACTTGTGTTTACCATGGGAAAGATGGATTGCTTAAATGTACGTAGTTGTTAAGACTAGTTGGATCCATAGTTATCCTGTAATATATACTCTTGTGAAACACCAATGAGCATACGTAGTGTGTCTTCTATAACCTCTATTCTTGTTCTCCACTTCATCATCTATCCATATTTGCTCTTTTTAGTTCTCAGCTCAACACAACCCTTGTCTGAAGTTCCTAAAACCTTTATATACCCAAGAAAGATCTCTGGTGGTAACATGTTAGGTATTGCTAGTGGTTGGTCGTCGTCATTGAGCCTTGTGACACCAGTTCAGTAGACGTTAATTGTCCTGAAGACGTTGAAGAGGTTGCTAGTAAAGCGTCGACTAAACCAAAAGTTAGTTTTCATGGTATGCTAACGGATTACGCAAACGTTGTTAGGAAGAAGCTCACATCAAATGGTTATGGTCTCGTTGCATCATCTTCTGAGAAGGTTTCATGTTTATCCTGTATCTTTCACCAATGTTACAAATACTTAGTTTTTCATGTTTTTGAAATTGTCGTTTTATGACTATTATTTTAGATCATAGACATTGAAGAATTTTGTGGTAGTACAGGTATATTCAACATTTTTTTGTTGAAAAATTCTCTAGTTTCAATTCTTTGAAATTTCTCATCTTAATTTTCATCTTTACTTTAGAATCCTTTCGATACGAGAAATCGTCGGGATTTGAGGTACTTTATACGATATATTGAATTTAGGTTTTATAGCGCTAATAACTCTCATCTGTCCATCGTATCTTTGCTATAATTCTATGGATAAATTATATTTTTATATATAACAGGTTATTGATGATCCTACTTCACCTGAAGGTGTTCAGCAAGAACGACGTATGAAGTTACTGTCGTTAATTAACAATATAGTCCTTGATAAAGGGTTGGATGGTCAAAATTGTAAATCTCATGGTTGTTCCAGACCAATTGGAATGAGTATGATCAATGAATTCTCGACTTGTTATTTCCTAATAACTCAAATATATTTATTTTCAAATTTCTTAGCTTATTAAATGTTATCTTTGTAGAAACTATTATAACAAAGTACATAATCCCTTTTTTCCGTGAAGCCAATGGATGCGTTCGTTCATGATGAAAGAGTCATATTGTATAAGGAGGCTCTCGTTCATCACGAGAGAGTTATGAGAAAAATACGTTGTAAAAGGTAATAAGTAAAAAACGTATAAACATGCTTAGTGTTTGTTTAATTTATAGTTCAAAAAGGCAGAAGTTATTTGAACCTTTGAAGTATCCTTGGACGTTCTAGTTTTTTTATGAGAAGAATTCTTGTAAAGAAAAGGATAATTTTTTATTTTTCTCTACACCTTTATATCTGCATATTGCATGTCATATCCAATCTTTCCTTTGTTTTGACGGGAAATGGTTTTTATTCACTCTTACATCTTCTGCCTTTATAATTAGTCGATCTGTATTTCTAAACTAATATTTACAAATGCCCTAAGAGAATCTTTTTATTTTACTGGCTCTCTTCTACAAATACAATACCATGTCCAACTATTTGATTGCACGAATTTTATAATTTGATCACGTTTTTTTGACACTTGTGTTTACCATGGGAAAGATGGATTGCTTAAATGTACGTAGTTGTTAAGACTAGTTGGATCCATAGTTATCCTGTAATATATACTCTTGTGAAACACCAATGAGCATACGTAGTGTGTCTTCTATAACCTCTATTCTTGTTCTCCACTTCATCATCTATCCATATTTGCTCTTTTTAGTTCTCAGCTCAACACAACCCTTGTCTGAAGTTCCTAAAACCTTTATATACCCAAGAAAGATCTCTGGTGGTAACATGTTAGGTATTGCTAGTGGTTGGTCGTCGTCATTGAGCCTTGTGACACCAGTTCAGTAGACGTTAATTGTCCTGAAGACGTTGAAGAGGTTGCTAGTAAAGCGTCGACTAAACCAAAGTTAGTTTTCATGGTATGCTAACGGATTACGCAAACGTTGTTAGGAAGAAGCTCACATCAAATGGTTATGGTCTCGTTGCATCATCTTCTGAGAAGGTTTCATGTTTATCCTGTATCTTTCACCAATGTTACAAATACTTAGTTTTTCATGTTTTTGAAATTGTCGTTTTATGACTATTATTTTAGATCATAGACATTGAAGAATTTTGTGGTAGTACAGGTATATTCAACATTTTTGTTGAAAAATTCTCTAGTTTCAATTCTTTGAAATTTCTCATCTTAATTTTCATCTTTACTTTAGAATCCTTTCGATACGAGAAATCGTCGGGATTTGAGGTACTTTATACGATATATTGAATTTAGGTTTTATAGCGCTAATAACTCTCATCTGTCCATCGTATCTTTGCTATAATTCTATGGATAAATTATATTTTTATATATAACAGGTTATTGATGATCCTACTTCACCTGAAGGTGTTCAGCAAGAACGACGTATGAAGTTACTGTCGTTAATTAACAATATAGTCCTTGATAAAGGGTTGGATGGTCAAAATTGTAAATCTCATGGTTGTTCCAGACCAATTGGAATGAGTATGATCAATGAATTCTCGACTTGTTATTTCCTAATAACTCAAATATATTTATTTTCAAATTTCTTAGCTTATTAAATGTTATCTTTGTAGAAACTATTATAACAAAGTACATAATCCCTTTTTTCCGTGAAGCCAATGGATGCGTTCGTTCATGATGAAAGAGTCATATTGTATAAGGAGGCTCTCGTTCATCACGAGAGAGTTATGAGAAAATACGTTGTAAAAGGTAATAAGTAAAAAACGTATAAACATGCTTAGTGTTTGTTTAATTTATAGTTCAAAAAGGCAGAAGTTATTTGAACCTTTGAAGTATCCTTGGACGTTCTAGTTTTTTTATGAGAAGAATTCTTGTAAAGAAAAGGATAATTTTTTATTTTTCTCTACACCTTTATATCTGCATATTGCATGTCATATCCAATCTTTCCTTTGTTTTGACGGGAAATGGTTTTTATTCACTCTTACATCTTCTGCCTTTATAATTAGTCGATCTGTATTTCTAAACTAATATTTACAAATGCCCCAAGAGAATCTTTTTATTTTACTGGCTCTCTTCTACAAATACAATACCATGTCCAACTATTTGATTGCACGAATTTTATAATTTGATCACGTTTTTGACACTTGTGTTTACCATGGGAAAGATGGATTGCTTAAATGTACGTAGTTGTTAAGACTAGTTGGATCCATAGTTATCCTGTAATATATACTCTTGTGAAACACCAATGAGCATACGTAGTGTGTCTTCTATAACCTCTATTCTTGTTCTCCACTTCATCATCTATCCATATTTGCTCTTTTTAGTTCTCAGCTCAACACAACCCTTGTCTGAAGTTCCTAAAACCTTTATATACCCAAGAAAGATCTCTGGTGGTAACATGTTAGGTATTGCTAGTGGTTGGTCGTCGTCATTGAGCCTTGTGACACCAGTTCAGTAGACGTTAATTGTCCTGAAGACGTTGAAGAGGTTGCTAGTAAAGCGTCGACTAAACCAAAAGTTAGTTTTCATGGTATGCTAACGGATTACGCAAACGTTGTTAGGAAGAAGCTCACATCAAATGGTTATGGTCTCGTTGCATCATCTTCTGAGAAGGTTTCATGTTTATCCTGTATCTTTCACCAATGTTACAAATACTTAGTTTTTCATGTTTTTTGAAATTGTCGTTTTATGACTATTATTTTAGATCATAGACATTGAAGAATTTTGTGGTAGTACAGGTATATTCAACATTTTTGTTGAAAAATTCTCTAGTTTCAATTCTTTGAAATTTCTCATCTTAATTTTCATCTTTACTTTAGAATCCTTTCGATACGAGAAATCGTCGGGATTTGAGGTACTTTATACGATATATTGAATTTAGGTTTTATAGCGCTAATAACTCTCATCTGTCCATCGTATCTTTGCTATAATTCTATGGATAAATTATATTTTTATATATAACAGGTTATTGATGATCCTACTTCACCTGAAGGTGTTCAGCAAGAACGACGTATGAAGTTACTGTCGTTAATTAACAATATAGTCCTTGATAAAGGGTTGGATGGTCAAAATTGTAAATCTCATGGTTGTTCCAGACCAATTGGAATGAGTATGATCAATGAATTCTCGACTTGTTATTTCCTAATAACTCAAATATATTTATTTTCAAATTTCTTAGCTTATTAAATGTTATCTTTGTAGAAACTATTATAACAAAGTACATAATCCCTTTTTTCCGTGAAGCCAATGGATGCGTTCGTTCATGATGAAAGAGTCATATTGTATAAGGAGGCTCTCGTTCATCACGAGAGAGTTATGAGAAAAATACGTTGTAAAAGGTAATAAGTAAAAAACGTATAAACATGCTTAGTGTTTGTTTAATTTATAGTTCAAAAAGGCAGAAGTTATTTGAACCTTTGAAGTATCCTTGGACGTTCTAGTTTTTTTATGAGAAGAATTCTTGTAAAGAAAAGGATAATTTTTTATTTTTCTCTACACCTTTATATCTGCATATTGCATGTCATATCCAATCTTTCCTTTGTTTTGACGGGAAATGGTTTTTATTCACTCTTACATCTTCTGCCTTTATAATTAGTCGATCTGTATTTCTAAACTAATATTTACAAATGCCCTAAGAGAATCTTTTTATTTTACTGGCTCTCTTCTACAAATACAATACCATGTCCAACTATTTGATTGCACGAATTTTATAATTTGATCACGTTTTTTTGACACTTGTGTTTACCATGGGAAAGATGGATTGCTTAAATGTACGTAGTTGTTAAGACTAGTTGGATCCATAGTTATCCTGTAATATATACTCTTGTGAAACACCAATGAGCATACGTAGTGTGTCTTCTATAACCTCTATTCTTGTTCTCCACTTCATCATCTATCCATATTTGCTCTTTTTAGTTCTCAGCTCAACACAACCCTTGTCTGAAGTTCCTAAAACCTTTATATACCCAAGAAAGATCTCTGGTGGTAACATGTTAGGTATTGCTAGTGGTTGGTCGTCGTCATTGAGCCTTGTGACACCAGTTCAGTAGACGTTAATTGTCCTGAAGACGTTGAAGAGGTTGCTAGTAAAGCGTCGACTAAACCAAAAGTTAGTTTTCATGGTATGCTAACGGATTACGCAAACGTTGTTAGGAAGAAGCTCACATCAAATGGTTATGGTCTCGTTGCATCATCTTCTGAGAAGGTTTCATGTTTATCCTGTATCTTTCACCAATGTTACAAATACTTAGTTTTTCATGTTTTTTGAAATTGTCGTTTTATGACTATTATTTTAGATCATAGACATTGAAGAATTTTGTGGTAGTACAGGTATATTCAACATTTTTGTTGAAAAATTCTCTAGTTTCAATTCTTTGAAATTTCTCATCTTAATTTTCATCTTTACTTTAGAATCCTTTCGATACGAGAAATCGTCGGGATTTGAGGTACTTTATACGATATATTGAATTTAGGTTTTATAGCGCTAATAACTCTCATCTGTCCATCGTATCTTTGCTATAATTCTATGGATAAATTATATTTTATATATAACAGGTTATTGATGATCCTACTTCACCTGAAGGTGTTCAGCAAGAACGACGTATGAAGTTACTGTCGTTAATTAACAATATAGTCCTTGATAAAGGGTTGGATGGTCAAAATTGTAAATCTCATGGTTGTTCCAGACCAATTGGAATGAGTATGATCAATGAATTCTCGACTTGTTATTTCCTAATAACTCAAATATATTTATTTTCAAATTTCTTAGCTTATTAAATGTTATCTTTGTAGAAACTATTATAACAAAGTACATAATCCCTTTTTTCCGTGAAGCCAATGGATGCGTTCGTTCATGATGAAAGAGTCATATTGTATAAGGAGGCTCTCGTTCATCACGAGAGAGTTATGAGAAAATACGTTGTAAAAGGTAATAAGTAAAAACGTATAAACATGCTTAGTGTTTGTTTAATTTATAGTTCAAAAGGCAGAAGTTATTTGAACCTTTGAAGTATCCTTGGACGTTCTAGTTTTTTATGAGAAGAATTCTTGTAAAGAAAAGATAATTTTTATTTTCTCTACACCTTTATATCTGCATATTGCATGTCATATCCAATCTTTCCTTTGTTTTGACGGGAAATGGTTTTTATTCACTCTTACATCTTCTGCCTTTATAATTAGTCGATCTGTATTTCTAAACTAATATTTACAAATGCCCCAAGAGAATCTTTTTATTTTACTGGCTCTCTTCTACAAATACAATACCATGTCCAACTATTTGATTGCACGAATTTTATAATTTGATCACGTTTTTGACACTTGTGTTTACCATGGGAAAGATGGATTGCTTAAATGTACGTAGTTGTTAAGACTAGTTGGATCCATAGTTATCCTGTAATATATACTCTTGTGAAACACCAATGAGCATACGTAGTGTGTCTTCTATAACCTCTATTCTTGTTCTCCACTTCATCATCTATCCATATTTGCTCTTTTTAGTTCTCAGCTCAACACAACCCTTGTCTGAAGTTCCTAAAACCTTTATATACCCAAGAAAGATCTCTGGTGGTAACATGTTAGGTATTGCTAGTGGTTGGTCGTCGTCATTGAGCCTTGTGACACCAGTTCAGTAGACGTTAATTGTCCTGAAGACGTTGAAGAGGTTGCTAGTAAAGCGTCGACTAAACCAAAAGTTAGTTTTCATGGTATGCTAACGGATTACGCAAACGTTGTTAGGAAGAAGCTCACATCAAATGGTTATGGTCTCGTTGCATCATCTTCTGAGAAGGTTTCATGTTTATCCTGTATCTTTCACCAATGTTACAAATACTTAGTTTTTCATGTTTTTTGAAATTGTCGTTTTATGACTATTATTTTAGATCATAGACATTGAAGAATTTTGTGGTAGTACAGGTATATTCAACATTTTTTTGTTGAAAAATTCTCTAGTTTCAATTCTTTGAAATTTCTCATCTTAATTTTCATCTTTACTTTAGAATCCTTTCGATACGAGAAATCGTCGGGATTTGAGGTACTTTATACGATATATTGAATTTAGGTTTTATAGCGCTAATAACTCTCATCTGTCCATCGTATCTTTGCTATAATTCTATGGATAAATTATATTTTTATATATAACAGGTTATTGATGATCCTACTTCACCTGAAGGTGTTCAGCAAGAACGACGTATGAAGTTACTGTCGTTAATTAACAATATAGTCCTTGATAAAGGGTTGGATGGTCAAAATTGTAAATCTCATGGTTGTTCCAGACCAATTGGAATGAGTATGATCAATGAATTCTCGACTTGTTATTTCCTAATAACTCAAATATATTTATTTTCAAATTTCTTAGCTTATTAAATGTTATCTTTGTAGAAACTATTATAACAAAGTACATAATCCCTTTTTTCCGTGAAGCCAATGGATGCGTTCGTTCATGATGAAAGAGTCATATTGTATAAGAGGCTCTCGTTCATCACGAGAGAGTTATGAGAAAGTTGTAAAGGTAATAAGTAAAAACGTATAAACATGCTTAGTGTTTGTTTAATTTATAGTTCAAAAGGCAGAAGTTATTTGAACCTTTGAAGTATCCTTGGACGTTCTAGTTTTTTATGAGAAGAATTCTTGTAAAGAAAAGATAATTTTTATTTTTCTACACCTTTATATCTGCATATTGCATGTCATATCCAATCTTTCCTTTGTTTTGACGGGAAATGGTTTTTATTCACTCTTACATCTTCTGCCTTTATAATTAGTCGATCTGTATTTCTAAACTAATATTTACAAATGCCCCAAGAGAATCTTTTTATTTTACTGGCTCTCTTCTACAAATACAATACCATGTCCAACTATTTGATTGCACGAATTTTATAATTTGATCACGTTTTTGACACTTGTGTTTACCATGGGAAAGATGGATTGCTTAAATGTACGTAGTTGTTTAGACTAGTTGGATCCATAGTTATCCTGTAATATATACTCTTGTGAAACACCAATGAGCATACGTAGTGTGTCTTCTATAACCTCTATTCTTGTTCTCCACTTCATCATCTATCCATATTTGCTCTTTTTAGTTCTCAGCTCAACACAACCCTTGTCTGAAGTTCCTAAAACCTTTATATACCCAAGAAAGATCTCTGGTGGTAACATGTTAGGTATTGCTAGTGGTTGGTCGTCGTCATTGAGCCTTGTGACACCAGTTCAGTAGACGTTAATTGTCCTGAAGACGTTGAAGAGGTTGCTAGTAAAGCGTCGACTAAACCAAAGTTAGTTTTCATGGTATGCTAACGGATTACGCAAACGTTGTTAGGAAGAAGCTCACATCAAATGGTTATGGTCTCGTTGCATCATCTTCTGAGAAGGTTTCATGTTTATCCTGTATCTTTCACCAATGTTACAAATACTTAGTTTTTCATGTTTTTGAAATTGTCGTTTTATGACTATTATTTTAGATCATAGACATTGAAGAATTTTGTGGTAGTACAGGTATATTCAACATTTTTGTTGAAAAATTCTCTAGTTTCAATTCTTTGAAATTTCTCATCTTAATTTTCATCTTTACTTTAGAATCCTTTCGATACGAGAAATCGTCGGGATTTGAGGTACTTTATACGATATATTGAATTTAGGTTTTATAGCGCTAATAACTCTCATCTGTCCATCGTATCTTTGCTATAATTCTATGGATAAATTATATTTTTATATATAACAGGTTATTGATGATCCTACTTCACCTGAAGGTGTTCAGCAAGAACGACGTATGAAGTTACTGTCGTTAATTAACAATATAGTCCTTGATAAAGGGTTGGATGGTCAAAATTGTAAATCTCATGGTTGTTCCAGACCAATTGGAATGAGTATGATCAATGAATTCTCGACTTGTTATTTCCTAATAACTCAAATATATTTATTTTCAAATTTCTTAGCTTATTAAATGTTATCTTTGTAGAAACTATTATAACAAAGTACATAATCCCTTTTTTCCGTGAAGCCAATGGATGCGTTCGTTCATGATGAAAGAGTCATATTGTATAAGGAGGCTCTCGTTCATCACGAGAGAGTTATGAGAAAAATACGTTGTAAAAGGTAATAAGTAAAAAACGTATAAACATGCTTAGTGTTTGTTTAATTTATAGTTCAAAAAGGCAGAAGTTATTTGAACCTTTGAAGTATCCTTGGACGTTCTAGTTTTTTTATGAGAAGAATTCTTGTAAAGAAAAGGATAATTTTTTATTTTTCTCTACACCTTTATATCTGCATATTGCATGTCATATCCAATCTTTCCTTTGTTTTGACGGGAAATGGTTTTTTATTCACTCTTACATCTTCTGCCTTTATAATTAGTCGATCTGTATTTCTAAACTAATATTTACAAATGCCCCAAGAGAATCTTTTTATTTTATTGGCTCTCTTCTACAAATACAATACCATGTCCAACTATTTGATTGCACGAATTTTATAATTTGATCACGTTTTTTTGACACTTGTGTTTACCATGGGAAAGATGGATTGCTTAAATGTACGTAGTTGTTAAGACTAGTTGGATCCATAGTTATCCTGTAATATATACTCTTGTGAAACACCAATGAGCATACGTAGTGTGTCTTCTATAACCTCTATTCTTGTTCTCCACTTCATCATCTATCCATATTTGCTCTTTTTAGTTCTCAGCTCAACACAACCCTTGTCTGAAGTTCCTAAAACCTTTATATACCCAAGAAAGATCTCTGGTGGTAACATGTTAGGTATTGCTAGTGGTTGGTCGTCGTCATTGAGCCTTGTGACACCAGTTCAGTAGACGTTAATTGTCCTGAAGACGTTGAAGAGGTTGCTAGTAAAGCGTCGACTAAACCAAAGTTAGTTTTCATGGTATGCTAACGGATTACGCAAACGTTGTTAGGAAGAAGCTCACATCAAATGGTTATGGTCTCGTTGCATCATCTTCTGAGAAGGTTTCATGTTTATCCTGTATCTTTCACCAATGTTACAAATACTTAGTTTTTCATGTTTTTGAAATTGTCGTTTTATGACTATTATTTTAGATCATAGACATTGAAGAATTTTGTGGTAGTACAGGTATATTCAACATTTTTTTGTTGAAAAATTCTCTAGTTTCAATTCTTTGAAATTTCTCATCTTAATTTTCATCTTTACTTTAGAATCCTTTCGATACGAGAAATCGTCGGGATTTGAGGTACTTTATACGATATATTGAATTTAGGTTTTATAGCGCTAATAACTCTCATCTGTCCATCGTATCTTTGCTATAATTCTATGGATAAATTATATTTTTATATATAACAGGTTATTGATGATCCTACTTCACCTGAAGGTGTTCAGCAAGAACGACGTATGAAGTTACTGTCGTTAATTAACAATATAGTCCTTGATAAAGGGTTGGATGGTCAAAATTGTAAATCTCATGGTTGTTCCAGACCAATTGGAATGAGTATGATCAATGAATTCTCGACTTGTTATTTCCTAATAACTCAAATATATTTATTTTCAAATTTCTTAGCTTATTAAATGTTATCTTTGTAGAAACTATTATAACAAAGTACATAATCCCTTTTTTCCGTGAAGCCAATGGATGCGTTCGTTCATGATGAAAGAGTCATATTGTATAAGGAGGCTCTCGTTCATCACGAGAGAGTTATGAGAAAAATACGTTGTAAAAGGTAATAAGTAAAAAACGTATAAACATGCTTAGTGTTTGTTTAATTTATAGTTCAAAAAGGCAGAAGTTATTTGAACCTTTGAAGTATCCTTGGACGTTCTAGTTTTTTTATGAGAAGAATTCTTGTAAAGATAAAGATAGTTTTTTATTTTTCTCTACAATTTTATATCTGCATATTGCATTTCATTTCCAATCTTTCTTTTGATTTGACGGGAAATGGTTTTTATTCACTATTACATCTTCTGCCTTTATAATCAGTCGATCTGTATTTCTAAACTAATATTTACAAATGCCCCAAGAGAATGTTTTTATTTTATTGGCTCTCTTCTACAAATACAATACCATGTCCAACTATTTGATTGCACGAATTTTGTAATTTGATCACGTTTTTTTGACACTTGTGTTTACCATGGGAAAGATGGATTGCTTAAATGTACGTAGTTGTTTAGACTAGTTGGATCCATAGTTATAGTTATCCTGTAATATATACTCTTGTGAAACACCAATGAGCATACGTAGTGTGTCTTCTATAACCTCTATTCTTGTTCTCCACTTCATCATCTATCCATATTTGCTCTTTTTTAGTTCTCAGCTCAACACAACCCTTGTCTGAAGTTCCTAAAACCTTTATATACCCAAGAAAGATCTCTGGTGGTAACATGTTAGGTATTGCTAGTGGTTGGTCGTCGTCATTGAGCCTTGTGACACCAGTTCAGTAGACGTTAATTGTCCTGAAGACGTTGAAGAGGTTGCTAGTAAAGCGTCGACTAAACCAAAAGTTAGTTTTCATGGTATGCTAACGGATTACGCAAACGTTGTTAGGAAGAAGCTCACATCAAATGGTTATGGTCTCGTTGCATCATCTTCTGAGAAGGTTTCATGTTTATCCTGTATCTTTCACCAATGTTACAAATACTTAGTTTTTCATGTTTTTTTGAAATTGTCGTTTTTATGACTATTATTTTAGATCATAGACATTGAAGAATTTTGTGGTAGTACAGGTATATTCAACATTTTTTTGTTGAAAAATTCTCTAGTTTCAATTCTTTGAAATTTCTCATCTTAATTTTCATCTTTACTTTAGAATCCTTTCGATACGAGAAATCGTCGGGATTTGAGGTACTTTATACGATATATTGAATTTAGGTTTTATAGCGCTAATAACTCTCATCTGTCCATCGTATCTTTGCTATAATTCTATGGATAAATTATATTTTTATATATAACAGGTTATTGATGATCCTACTTCACCTGAAGGTGTTCAGCAAGAACGACGTATGAAGTTACTGTCGTTAATTAACAATATAGTCCTTGATAAAGGGTTGGATGGTCAAAATTGTAAATCTCATGGTTGTTCCAGACCAATTGGAATGAGTATGATCAATGAATTCTCGACTTGTTATTTCCTAATAACTCAAATATATTTATTTTCAAATTTCTTAGCTTATTAAATGTTATCTTTGTAGAAACTATTATAACAAAGTACATAATCCCTTTTTTCCGTGAAGCCAATGGATGCGTTCGTTCATGATGAAAGAGTCATATTGTATAAGGAGGCTCTCGTTCATCACGAGAGAGTTATGAGAAAAATACGTTGTAAAAGGTAATAAGTAAAAAACGTATAAACATGCTTAGTGTTTGTTTAATTTATAGTTCAAAAAGGCAGAAGTTATTTGAACCTTTGAAGTATCCTTGGACGTTCTAGTTTTTTTATGAGAAGAATTCTTGTAAAGATAAAGATAGTTTTTTATTTTTCTCTACAATTTTATATCTGCATATTGCATTTCATATCCAATCTTTCTTTTGATTTGACGGGAAATGGTTTTTATTCACTCTTACATCTTCTGCCTTTATAATCAGTCGATCTGTATTTCTAAACTAATATTTACAAATGCCCCAAGAGAATGTTTTTATTTTATTGGCTCTCTTCTACAAATACAATACCATGTCCAACTATTTGATTGCACGAATTTTGTAATTTGATCACGTTTTTTTGACACTTGTGTTTACCATGGGAAAGATGGATTGCTTAAATGTACGTAGTTGTTAAGACTAGTTGGATCCATAGTTATCCTGTAATATATACTCTTGTGAAACACCAATGAGCATACGTAGTGTGTCTTCTATAACCTCTATTCTTGTTCTCCACTTCATCATCTATCCATATTTGCTCTTTTTTAGTTCTCAGCTCAACACAACCCTTGTCTGAAGTTCCTAAAACCTTTATATACCCAAGAAAGATCTCTGGTGGTAACATGTTAGGTATTGCTAGTGGTTGGTCGTCGTCATTGAGCCTTGTGACACCAGTTCAGTAGACGTTAATTGTCCTGAAGACGTTGAAGAGGTTGCTAGTAAAGCGTCGACTAAACCAAAAGTTAGTTTTCATGGTATGCTAACGGATTACGCAAACGTTGTTAGGAAGAAGCTCACATCAAATGGTTATGGTCTCGTTGCATCATCTTCTGAGAAGGTTTCATGTTTATCCTGTATCTTTCACCAATGTTACAAATACTTAGTTTTTCATGTTTTTTTGAAATTGTCGTTTTTATGACTATTATTTTAGATCATAGACATTGAAGAATTTTGTGGTAGTACAGGTATATTCAACATTTTTTTGTTGAAAAATTCTCTAGTTTCAATTCTTTGAAATTTCTCATCTTAATTTTCATCTTTACTTTAGAATCCTTTCGATACGAGAAATCGTCGGGATTTGAGGTACTTTATACGATATATTGAATTTAGGTTTTATAGCGCTAATAACTCTCATCTGTCCATCGTATCTTTGCTATAATTCTATGGATAAATTATATTTTTATATATAACAGGTTATTGATGATCCTACTTCACCTGAAGGTGTTCAGCAAGAACGACGTATGAAGTTACTGTCGTTAATTAACAATATAGTCCTTGATAAAGGGTTGGATGGTCAAAATTGTAAATCTCATGGTTGTTCCAGACCAATTGGAATGAGTATGATCAATGAATTCTCGACTTGTTATTTCCTAATAACTCAAATATATTTATTTTCAAATTTCTTAGCTTATTAAATGTTATCTTTGTAGAAACTATTATAACAAAGTACATAATCCCTTTTTTCCGTGAAGCCAATGGATGCGTTCGTTCATGATGAAAGAGTCATATTGTATAAGGAGGCTCTCGTTCATCACGAGAGAGTTATGAGAAAAATACGTTGTAAAAGGTAATAAGTAAAAAACGTATAAACATGCTTAGTGTTTGTTTAATTTATAGTTCAAAAAGGCAGAAGTTATTTGAACCTTTGAAGTATCCTTGGACGTTGTAGTTTTTTTATGAGAAGAATTCTTGTAAAGAAAAAGATAGTTTTTTATTTTTCTCTACAATTTTATATCTGCATATTGCATTTCATATCCAATCTTTCTTTTGATTTGACGGGAAATGGTTTTTATTCACTCTTACATCTTCTGCCTTTATAATCAGTCGATCTGTATTTCTAAACTAATATTTACAAATGCCCCAAGAGAATGTTTTTATTTTATTGGCTCTCTTCTACAAATACAATACCATGTCCAACTATTTGATTGCACGAATTTTGTAATTTGATCACGTTTTTTTGACACTTGTGTTTACCATGGGAAAGATGGATTGCTTAAATGTACGTAGTTGTTAAGACTAGTTGGATCCATAGTTATCCTGTAATATATACTCTTGTGAAACACCAATGAGCATACGTAGTGTGTCTTCTATAACCTCTATTCTTGTTCTCCACTTCATCATCTATCCATATTTGCTCTTTTTTAGTTCTCAGCTCAACACAACCCTTGTCTGAAGTTCCTAAAACCTTTATATACCCAAGAAAGATCTCTGGTGGTAACATGTTAGGTATTGCTAGTGGTTGGTCGTCGTCATTGAGCCTTGTGACACCAGTTCAGTAGACGTTAATTGTCCTGAAGACGTTGAAGAGGTTGCTAGTAAAGCGTCGACTAAACCAAAAGTTAGTTTTCATGGTATGCTAACGGATTACGCAAACGTTGTTAGGAAGAAGCTCACATCAAATGGTTATGGTCTCGTTGCATCATCTTCTGAGAAGGTTTCATGTTTATCCTGTATCTTTCACCAATGTTACAAATACTTAGTTTTTCATGTTTTTTGAAATTGTCGTTTTTATGACTATTATTTTAGATCATAGACATTGAAGAATTTTGTGGTAGTACAGGTATATTCAACATTTTTTTGTTGAAAAATTCTCTAGTTTCAATTCTTTGAAATTTCTCATCTTAATTTTCATCTTTACTTTAGAATCCTTTCGATACGAGAAATCGTCGGGATTTGAGGTACTTTATACGATATATTGAATTTAGGTTTTATAGCGCTAATAACTCTCATCTGTCCATCGTATCTTTGCTATAATTCTATGGATAAATTATATTTTTATATATAACAGGTTATTGATGATCCTACTTCACCTGAAGGTGTTCAGCAAGAACGACGTATGAAGTTACTGTCGTTAATTAACAATATAGTCCTTGATAAAGGGTTGGATGGTCAAAATTGTAAATCTCATGGTTGTTCCAGACCAATTGGAATGAGTATGATCAATGAATTCTCGACTTGTTATTTCCTAATAACTCAAATATATTTATTTTCAAATTTCTTAGCTTATTAAATGTTATCTTTGTAGAAACTATTATAACAAAGTACATAATCCCTTTTTTCCGTGAAGCCAATGGATGCGTTCGTTCATGATGAAAGAGTCATATTGTATAAGGAGGCTCTCGTTCATCACGAGAGAGTTATGAGAAAATACGTTGTAAAGGTAATAAGAAAAACGTATAAACATGCTTAGTGTTTGTTTAATTTATAGTTCAAAAGGCAGAAGTTATTTGAACCTTTGAAGTATCCTTGGACGTTCTAGTTTTTTTATGAGAAGAATTCTTGTAAAGAAAAGATAGTTTTTTAATTTTCTCTACAACTTTATATCTGCATATTGCATGTCATATCCAATCTTTCTTTTGATTTGACGGGAAATGGTTTTTATTCACTCTTACATCTTCTGCCTTTATAATCAGTCGATCTGTATTTCTAAACTAATATTTACAAATGCCCCAAGAGAATCTTTTTATTTTATTGGCTCTCTTCTACAAATACAATACCATGTCCAACTATTTGATTGCACGAATTTTGTAATTTGATCACGTTTTTTTGACACTTGTGTTTACCATGGGAAAGATGGATTGCTTAAATGTACGTAGTTGTTTAGACTAGTTGGATCCATAGTTATAGTTATCCTGTAATATATACTCTTGTGAAACACCAATGAGCATACGTAGTGTGTCTTCTATAACCTCTATTCTTGTTCTCCACTTCATCATCTATCCATATTTGCTCTTTTTTAGTTCTCAGCTCAACACAACCCTTGTCTGAAGTTCCTAAAACCTTTATATACCCAAGAAAGATCTCTGGTGGTAACATGTTAGGTATTGCTAGTGGTTGGTCGTCGTCATTGAGCCTTGTGACACCAGTTCAGTAGACGTTAATTGTCCTGAAGACGTTGAAGAGGTTGCTAGTAAAGCGTCGACTAAACCAAAAGTTAGTTTTCATGGTATGCTAACGGATTACGCAAACGTTGTTAGGAAGAAGCTCACATCAAATGGTTATGGTCTCGTTGCATCATCTTCTGAGAAGGTTTCATGTTTATCCTGTATCTTTCACCAATGTTACAAATACTTAGTTTTTCATGTTTTTTGAAATTGTCGTTTTTATGACTATTATTTTAGATCATAGACATTGAAGAATTTTGTGGTAGTACAGGTATATTCAACATTTTTTTGTTGAAAAATTCTCTAGTTTCAATTCTTTGAAATTTCTCATCTTAATTTTCATCTTTACTTTAGAATCCTTTCGATACGAGAAATCGTCGGGATTTGAGGTACTTTATACGATATATTGAATTTAGGTTTTATAGCGCTAATAACTCTCATCTGTCCATCGTATCTTTGCTATAATTCTATGGATAAATTATATTTTTATATATAACAGGTTATTGATGATCCTACTTCACCTGAAGGTGTTCAGCAAGAACGACGTATGAAGTTACTGTCGTTAATTAACAATATAGTCCTTGATAAAGGGTTGGATGGTCAAAATTGTAAATCTCATGGTTGTTCCAGACCAATTGGAATGAGTATGATCAATGAATTCTCGACTTGTTATTTCCTAATAACTCAAATATATTTATTTTCAAATTTCTTAGCTTATTAAATGTTATCTTTGTAGAAACTATTATAACAAAGTACATAATCCCTTTTTTCCGTGAAGCCAATGGATGCGTTCGTTCATGATGAAAGAGTCATATTGTATAAGGAGGCTCTCGTTCATCACGAGAGTTATGAGAAAATACGTTGTAAAAGGTAATAAGTAAAAAACGTATAAACATGCTTAGTGCTTGTTTAAATTATAGTTCAAAAAGGCAGAAGTTATTTGAACCTTTGAAGTATCCTTGGACGTTCTAGTTTTTTTATGAGAAGAATTCTTGTAAAGAAAAGGATAATTTTTTATTTTTCTCTACACCTTTATATCTGCATATTGCATGTCATATCCAATCTTTCCTTTGTTTTGACGGGAAATGGTTTTTATTCACTCTTACATCTTCTGCCTTTATAAGTCGATCTGTATTTCTAAACTAATATTTACAAATGCCCCAAGAGAATCTTTTTATTTTACTGGCTCTCTCCTACAAATACAATACCATGTCCAACTATTTGATTGCACGAATTTTATAATTTGATCACGTTTTTTTGACACTTGTGTTTACCATGGGAAAGATGGATTGCTTAAATGTACGTAGTTGTTAAGACTAGTTGGATCCATAGTTATAGTTATCCTGTAATATATACTCTTGTGAAACACCAATGAGCATACGTAGTGTGTCTTCTATAACCTCTATTCTTGTTCTCCACTTCATCATCTATCCATATTTGCTCTTTTTTAGTTCTCAGCTCAACACAACCCTTGTCTGAAGTTCCTAAAACCTTTATATACCCAAGAAAGATCTCTGGTGGTAACATGTTAGGTATTGCTAGTGGTTGGTCGTCGTCATTGAGCCTTGTGACACCAGTTCAGTAGACGTTAATTGTCCTGAAGACGTTGAAGAGGTTGCTAGTAAAGCGTCGACTAAACCAAAAGTTAGTTTTCATGGTATGCTAACGGATTACGCAAACGTTGTTAGGAAGAAGCTCACATCAAATGGTTATGGTCTCGTTGCATCATCTTCTGAGAAGGTTTCATGTTTATCCTGTATCTTTCACCAATGTTACAAATACTTAGTTTTTCATGTTTTTTGAAATTGTCGTTTTTATGACTATTATTTTAGATCATAGACATTGAAGAATTTTGTGGTAGTACAGGTATATTCAACATTTTTTTGTTGAAAAATTCTCTAGTTTCAATTCTTTGAAATTTCTCATCTTAATTTTCATCTTTACTTTAGAATCCTTTCGATACGAGAAATCGTCGGGATTTGAGGTACTTTATACGATATATTGAATTTAGGTTTTATAGCGCTAATAACTCTCATCTGTCCATCGTATCTTTGCTATAATTCTATGGATAAATTATATTTTTATATATAACAGGTTATTGATGATCCTACTTCACCTGAAGGTGTTCAGCAAGAACGACGTATGAAGTTACTGTCGTTAATTAACAATATAGTCCTTGATAAAGGGTTGGATGGTCAAAATTGTAAATCTCATGGTTGTTCCAGACCAATTGGAATGAGTATGATCAATGAATTCTCGACTTGTTATTTCCTAATAACTCAAATATATTTATTTTCAAATTTCTTAGCTTATTAAATGTTATCTTTGTAGAAACTATTATAACAAAGTACATAATCCCTTTTCCGTGAAGCCAATGGATGCGTTCGTTCATGATGAAAGAGTCATATTGTATAAGGAGGCTCTCGTTCATCACGAGAGTTATGAGAAAAATACGTTGTAAAAGGTAATAAGTAAAAAACGTATAAACATGCTTAGTGCTTGTTTAATTTATAGTTCAAAAAGGCAGAAGTTATTTGAACCTTTGAAGTATCCTTGGACGTTCTAGTTTTTTAATGAGAAGAATTCTTGTAAAGAAAAGGATAATTTTTTTTTTTTCTCTACACCTTTATATCTGCATATTGCATGTCATATCCAATCTTTCCTTTGTTTTGACGGGAAATGGTTTTTATTCACTCTTACATCTTCTGCCTTTATAAGTCGATCTGTATTTCTAAACTAATATTTACAAATGCCCCAAGAGAATCTTTTTATTTTACTGGCTCTCTCCTACAAATACAATACCATGTCCAACTATTTGATTGCACGAATTTTATAATTTGATCACGTTTTTTTGACACTTGTGTTTACCATGGGAAAGATGGATTGCTTAAATGTACGTAGTTGTTTAGACTAGTTGGATCCATAGTTAGTTATCCTGTAATATATACTCTTGTGAAACACCAATGAGCATACGTAGTGTGTCTTCTATAACCTCTATTCTTGTTCTCCACTTCATCATCTATCCATATTTGCTCTTTTTAGTTCTCAGCTCAACACAACCCTTGTCTGAAGTTCCTAAAACCTTTATATACCCAAGAAAGATCTCTGGTGGTAACATGTTAGGTATTGCTAGTGGTTGGTCGTCGTCATTGAGCCTTGTGACACCAGTTCAGTAGACGTTAATTGTCCTGAAGACGTTGAAGAGGTTGCTAGTAAAGCGTCGACTAAACCAAAAGTTAGTTTTCATGGTATGCTAACGGATTACGCAAACGTTGTTAGGAAGAAGCTCACATCAAATGGTTATGGTCTCGTTGCATCATCTTCTGAGAAGGTTTCATGTTTATCCTGTATCTTTCACCAATGTTACAAATACTTAGTTTTTCATGTTTTTTGAAATTGTCGTTTTTATGACTATTATTTTAGATCATAGACATTGAAGAATTTTGTGGTAGTACAGGTATATTCAACATTTTTTTGTTGAAAAATTCTCTAGTTTCAATTCTTTGAAATTTCTCATCTTAATTTTCATCTTTACTTTAGAATCCTTTCGATACGAGAAATCGTCGGGATTTGAGGTACTTTATACGATATATTGAATTTAGGTTTTATAGCGCTAATAACTCTCATCTGTCCATCGTATCTTTGCTATAATTCTATGGATAAATTATATTTTATATATAACAGGTTATTGATGATCCTACTTCACCTGAAGGTGTTCAGCAAGAACGACGTATGAAGTTACTGTCGTTAATTAACAATATAGTCCTTGATAAAGGGTTGGATGGTCAAAATTGTAAATCTCATGGTTGTTCCAGACCAATTGGAATGAGTATGATCAATGAATTCTCGACTTGTTATTTCCTAATAACTCAAATATATTTATTTTCAAATTTCTTAGCTTATTAAATGTTATCTTTGTAGAAACTATTATAACAAAGTACATAATCCCTTTTTTCCGTGAAGCCAATGGATGCGTTCGTTCATGATGAAAGAGTCATATTGTATAAGGAGGCTCTCGTTCATCACGAGAGTTATGAGAAAAATACGTTGTAAAAGGTAATAAGTAAAAAAAGTATAAACATGCTTAGTGTTTGTTTAATTTATAGTTCAAAAAGGCAGAAGTTATTTGAACCTTTGAAGTATCCTTAGACGTTCTAGTTTTTTTATGAGAAGAATTCTTGTAAAGAAATAGATAATTTTTTATTTTTCTCTACACCTTTATATCTGCATATTGCATGTCATATCCAATCTTTCCTTTGTTTTGACGGGAAATGGTTTTTATTCACTCTTACATCTTCTGCCTTTATAATTAGTCGATCTGTATTTCTAAACTAATATTTACAAATGCCCCAAGAGAATCTTTTTATTTTACTGGCTCTCTTCTACAAATACAATACCATGTCCAACTATTTGATTGCACGAATTTTATAATTTGATCACGTTTTTTTGACACTTGTGTTTACCATGGGAAAGATGGATTGCTTAAATGTACGTAGTTGTTAAGACTAGTTGGATCCATAGTTATCCTGTAATATATACTCTTGTGAAACACCAATGAGCATACGTAGTGTGTCTTCTATAACCTCTATTCTTGTTCTCCACTTCATCATCTATCCATATTTGCTCTTTTTTAGTTCTCAGCTCAACACAACCCTTGTCTGAAGTTCCTAAAACCTTTATATACCCAAGAAAGATCTCTGGTGGTAACATGTTAGGTATTGCTAGTGGTTGGTCGTCGTCATTGAGCCTTGTGACACCAGTTCAGTAGACGTTAATTGTCCTGAAGACGTTGAAGAGGTTGCTAGTAAAGCGTCGACTAAACCAAAAGTTAGTTTTCATGGTATGCTAACGGATTACGCAAACGTTGTTAGGAAGAAGCTCACATCAAATGGTTATGGTCTCGTTGCATCATCTTCTGAGAAGGTTTCATGTTTATCCTGTATCTTTCACCAATGTTACAAATACTTAGTTTTTCATGTTTTTTGAAATTGTCGTTTTTATGACTATTATTTTAGATCATAGACATTGAAGAATTTTGTGGTAGTACAGGTATATTCAACATTTTTTTGTTGAAAAATTCTCTAGTTTCAATTCTTTGAAATTTCTCATCTTAATTTTCATCTTTACTTTAGAATCCTTTCGATACGAGAAATCGTCGGGATTTGAGGTACTTTATACGATATATTGAATTTAGGTTTTATAGCGCTAATAACTCTCATCTGTCCATCGTATCTTTGCTATAATTCTATGGATAAATTATATTTTTATATATAACAGGTTATTGATGATCCTACTTCACCTGAAGGTGTTCAGCAAGAACGACGTATGAAGTTACTGTCGTTAATTAACAATATAGTCCTTGATAAAGGGTTGGATGGTCAAAATTGTAAATCTCATGGTTGTTCCAGACCAATTGGAATGAGTATGATCAATGAATTCTCGACTTGTTATTTCCTAATAACTCAAATATATTTATTTTCAAATTTCTTAGCTTATTAAATGTTATCTTTGTAGAAACTATTATAACAAAGTACATAATCCCTTTTTTCCGTGAAGCCAATGGATGCGTTCGTTCATGATGAAAGAGTCATATTGTATAAGGAGGCTCTCGTTCATCACGAGAGAGTTATGAGAAAAATACGTTGTAAAGGTAATAAGTAAAAACGTATAAACATGCTTAGTGCTTGTTTAAATTATAGTTCAAAAGGCAGAAGTTATTTGAACCTTTGAAGTATCCTTGGACGTTCTAGTTTTTATGAGAAGAATTCTTGTAAAGAAAAGATAATTTTTATTTTTCTACACCTTTATATCTGCATATTGCATGTCATATCCAATCTTTCCTTTGTTTTGACGGGAAATGGTTTTTATTCACTCTTACATCTTCTGCCTTTATAAGTCGATCTGTATTTCTAAACTAATATTTACAAATGCCCCAAGAGAATCTTTTTATTTTATTGGCTCTCTTCTACAAATACAATACCATGTCCAACTATTTGATTGCACGAATTTTGTAATTTGATCACGTTTTTTGACACTTGTGTTTACCATGGGAAAGATGGATTGCTTAAATGTACGTAGTTGTTTAGACTAGTTGGATCCATAGTTATCCTGTAATATATACTCTTGTGAAACACCAATGAGCATACGTAGTGTGTCTTCTATAACCTCTATTCTTGTTCTCCACTTCATCATCTATCCATATTTGCTCTTTTTTAGTTCTCAGCTCAACACAACCCTTGTCTGAAGTTCCTAAAACCTTTATATACCCAAGAAAGATCTCTGGTGGTAACATGTTAGGTATTGCTAGTGGTTGGTCGTCGTCATTGAGCCTTGTGACACCAGTTCAGTAGACGTTAATTGTCCTGAAGACGTTGAAGAGGTTGCTAGTAAAGCGTCGACTAAACCAAAAGTTAGTTTTCATGGTATGCTAACGGATTACGCAAACGTTGTTAGGAAGAAGCTCACATCAAATGGTTATGGTCTCGTTGCATCATCTTCTGAGAAGGTTTCATGTTTATCCTGTATCTTTCACCAATGTTACAAATACTTAGTTTTTCATGTTTTTTGAAATTGTCGTTTTTATGACTATTATTTTAGATCATAGACATTGAAGAATTTTGTGGTAGTACAGGTATATTCAACATTTTTTTGTTGAAAAATTCTCTAGTTTCAATTCTTTGAAATTTCTCATCTTAATTTTCATCTTTACTTTAGAATCCTTTCGATACGAGAAATCGTCGGGATTTGAGGTACTTTATAGGATATATTGAATTTAAGTTTTATAGCGCTAATAACTCTCATCTGTCCATCGTATCTTTGCTATAATTCTATGGATAAATTATATTTTTATATATAACAGGTTATTGATGATCCTACTTCACCTGAAGGTGTTCAGCAAGAACTACGTATGAAGTTACTGTCGTTAATTAACAATATAGTCCTTGATAAAGGGTTGGATGGTCAAAATTGTAAATCTCATGGTTGTTCCAGACCAATTGGAATGAGTATGATCAATGAATTCTCGACTTGTTATTTCCTAATAACTCAAATATATTTATTTTCAAATTTCTTAGCTTATTAAATGTTATCTTTGTAGAAACTATTATAACAAAGTACATAATCCCTTTTTTCCGTGAAGCCAATGGATGCGTTCGTTCATGATGAAAGAGTCATATTGTATAGGAGGCTCTCGTTCATCACGAGAGAGTTATGAGAAAATACGTTGTAAAAGGTAATAAGTAAAAACGTATAAACATGCTTAGTGCTTGTTTAAATTATAGTTCAAAAAGGCAGAAGTTATTTGAACCTTTGAAGTATCCTTGGACGTTCTAGTTTTTTTATGAGAAGAATTCTTGTAAAGAAAAGGATAATTTTTTATTTTTCTCTACACCTTTATATCTGCATATTGCATGTCATATCCAATCTTTCCTTTGTTTTGACGGGAAATGGTTTTTATTCACTCTTACATCTTCTGCCTTTATAAGTCGATCTGTATTTCTAAACTAATATTTACAAATGCCCCAAGAGAATCTTTTATTTTACTGGCTCTCTCCTACAAATACAATACCATGTCCAACTATTTGATTGCACGAATTTTATAATTTGATCACGTTTTTTTGACACTTGTGTTTACCATGGGAAAGATGGATTGCTTAAATGTACGTAGTTGTTTAGACTAGTTGGATCCATAGTTATAGTTATCCTGTAATATATACTCTTGTGAAACACCAATGAGCATACGTAGTGTGTCTTCTATAACCTCTATTCTTGTTCTCCACTTCATCATCTATCCATATTTGCTCTTTTTTAGTTCTCAGCTCAACACAACCCTTGTCTGAAGTTCCTAAAACCTTTATATACCCAAGAAAGATCTCTGGTGGTAACATGTTAGGTATTGCTAGTGGTTGGTCGTCGTCATTGAGCCTTGTGACACCAGTTCAGTAGACGTTAATTGTCCTGAAGACGTTGAAGAGGTTGCTAGTAAAGCGTCGACTAAACCAAAAGTTAGTTTTCATGGTATGCTAACGGATTACGCAAACGTTGTTAGGAAGAAGCTCACATCAAATGGTTATGGTCTCGTTGCATCATCTTCTGAGAAGGTTTCATGTTTATCCTGTATCTTTCACCAATGTTACAAATACTTAGTTTTTCATGTTTTTTGAAATTGTCGTTTTTATGACTATTATTTTAGATCATAGACATTGAAGAATTTTGTGGTAGTACAGGTATATTCAACATTTTTTTGTTGAAAAATTCTCTAGTTTCAATTCTTTGAAATTTCTCATCTTAATTTTCATCTTTACTTTAGAATCCTTTCGATACGAGAAATCGTCGGGATTTGAGGTACTTTATAGGATATATTGAATTTAAGTTTTATAGCGCTAATAACTCTCATCTGTCCATCGTATCTTTGCTATAATTCTATGGATAAATTATACTTTTATATATAACAGGTTATTGATGATCCTACTTCACCTGAAGGTGTTCAGCAAGAACGACGTATGAAGTAACTGTCGTTAATTAACAATATAGTCCTTGATAAAGGGTTTGATGGTCAAAATTGTAAATCTCATGGTTGTTCCAGACCAATTGGAATGAGTATGATCAATGAATTCTCGACTTGTTATTTCCTAATAACTCAAATATATTTATTTTCAAATTTCTTAGCTTATTAAATGTTATCTTTGTAGAAACTATTATAACAAAGTACATAATCCTTTTTTCCGTGAAGCCAATGGATGCGTTCGTTCATGATGAAAGAGTCATATTGTATAAGGAGGCTCTCGTTCATCACGAGAGAGTTATGAGAAAAATACGTTGTAAAGGTAATAAGTAAAAACGTATAAACATGCTTAGTGTTTGTTTAATTTATAGTTCAAAAAGGCAGAAGTTATTTGAACCTTTGAAGTATCCTTGGACGTTCTAGTTTTTTTATGAGAAGAATTCTTGTAAAGAAAAGGATAATTTTTTATTTTTCTCTACACCTTTATATCTGCATATTGCATGTCATATCCAATCTTTCCTTTGTTTTGACGGGAAATGGTTTTTATTCACTCTTACATCTTCTGCCTTTATAAGTCGATCTGTATTTCTAAACTAATATTTACAAATGCCCCAAGAGAATCTTTTTATTTTACTGGCTCTCTTCTACAAATACAATACCATGTCCAACTATTTGATTGCACGAATTTTGTAATTTGATCACGTTTTTTTGACACTTGTGTTTACCATGGGAAAGATGGATTGCTTAAATGTACGTAGTTGTTTAGACTAGTTGGATCCATAGTTATAGTTATCCTGTAATATATACTCTTGTGAAACACCAATGAGCATACGTAGTGTGTCTTCTATAACCTCTATTCTTGTTCTCCACTTCATCATCTATCCATATTTGCTCTTTTTTAGTTCTCAGCTCAACACAACCCTTGTCTGAAGTTCCTAAAACCTTTATATACCCAAGAAAGATCTCTGGTGGTAACATGTTAGGTATTGCTAGTGGTTGGTCGTCGTCATTGAGCCTTGTGACACCAGTTCAGTAGACGTTAATTGTCCTGAAGACGTTGAAGAGGTTGCTAGTAAAGCGTCGACTAAACCAAAAGTTAGTTTTCATGGTATGCTAACGGATTACGCAAACGTTGTTAGGAAGAAGCTCACATCAAATGGTTATGGTCTCGTTGCATCATCTTCTGAGAAGGTTTCATGTTTATCCTGTATCTTTCACCAATGTTACAAATACTTAGTTTTTCATGTTTTTTGAAATTGTCGTTTTTATGACTATTATTTTAGATCATAGACATTGAAGAATTTTGTGGTAGTACAGGTATATTCAACATTTTTTTGTTGAAAAATTCTCTAGTTTCAATTCTTTGAAATTTCTCATCTTAATTTTCATCTTTACTTTAGAATCCTTTCGATACGAGAAATCGTCGGGATTTGAGGTACTTTATACGATATATTGAATTTAAGTTTTATAGCGCTAATAACTCTCATATGTCCATCGTATCTTTGCTATAATTCTATGGATAAATTATACTTTTATATATAACAGGTTATTGATGATCCTACTTCACCTGAAGGTGTTCAGCAAGAACGACGTATGAAGTAACTGTCGTTAATTAACAATATAGTCCTTGATAAAGGGTTTGATGGTCAAAATTGTAAATCTCATGGTTGTTCCAGACCAATTGGAATGAGTATGATCAATGAATTCTCGACTTGTTATTTCCTAATAACTCAAATATATTTATTTTCAAATTTCTTAGCTTATTAAATGTTATCTTTGTAGAAACTATTATAACAAAGTACATAATCCCTTTTTTCCTTGAAGCCAATGGATGCGTTCGTTCATGATGAAAGAGTCATATTGTATAAGGAGATTCTCGTTCATCACGAGAGTTATGAGAAAATACGTTGTAAAGGTAATAAGTAAAAAGTATAAACATGCTTAGTGTTTGTTTAATTTATAGTTCAAAAGGCAGAAGTTATTTGAACCTTTGAAGTATCCTTGGACGTTCTAGTTTTTTATGAGAAGAATTTTGTAAAGAAAAAGGATAATTTTTATTTTCTCTACACCTTTATATCTGCATATTGCATGTCATATCCAATCTTTCCTTTGTTTTGACGGGAAATGGTTTTTATTCACTCTTACATCTTCTGCCTTTATAATTAGTCGATCTGTATTTCTAAACTAATATTTACAAATGCCCCAAGAGAATCTTTTTATTTTATTGGCTCTCTTCTACAAATACAATACCATGTCCAACTATTTGATTGCACGAATTTTATAATTTGATCACGTTTTTGACACTTGTGTTTACCATGGGAAAGATGGATTGCTTAAATGTACGTAGTTGTTAAGACTAGTTGGATCCATAGTTATCCTGTAATATATACTCTTGTGAAACACCAATGAGCATACGTAGTGTGTCTTCTATAACCTCTATTCTTGTTCTCCACTTCATCATCTATCCATATTTGCTCTTTTTAGTTCTCAGCTCAACACAACCCTTGTCTGAAGTTCCTAAAACCTTTATATACCCAAGAAAGATCTCTGGTGGTAACATGTTAGGTATTGCTAGTGGTTGGTCGTCGTCATTGAGCCTTGTGACACCAGTTCAGTAGACGTTAATTGTCCTGAAGACGTTGAAGAGGTTGCTAGTAAAGCGTCGACTAAACCAAAAGTTAGTTTTCATGGTATGCTAACGGATTACGCAAACGTTGTTAGGAAGAAGCTCACATCAAATGGTTATGGTCTCGTTGCATCATCTTCTGAGAAGGTTTCATGTTTATCCTGTATCTTTCACCAATGTTACAAATACTTAGTTTTTCATGTTTTTTGAAATTGTCGTTTTATGACTATTATTTTAGATCATAGACATTGAAGAATTTTGTGGTAGTACAGGTATATTCAACATTTTTTTGTTGAAAAATTCTCTAGTTTCAATTCTTTGAAATTTCTCATCTTAATTTTCATCTTTACTTTAGAATCCTTTCGATACGAGAAATCGTCGGGATTTGAGGTACTTTATACGATATATTGAATTTAAGTTTTATAGCGCTAATAACTCTCATATGTCCATCGTATCTTTGCTATAATTCTATGGATAAATTATATTTTTATATATAACAGGTTATTGATGATCCTACTTCACCTGAAGGTGTTCAGCAAGAACGACGTATGAAGTTACTGTCGTTAATTAACAATATAGTCCTTGATAAAGGGTTGGATGGTCAAAATTATAAATGTCATGGTTGTTCCAGACCAATTGGAATGAGTATGATCAATGAATTCTCGACTTGTTATTTCCTAATAACTCAAATATATTTATTTTCAAATTTCTTAGCTTATTAAATGTTATCTTTGTAGAAACTATTATAACAAAGTACATAATCCCTTTTTTCCTTGAAGCCAATGGATGCGTTCGTTCATGATGAAAGAGTCATATTGTATAAGGAGGCTCTCGTTCATCACGAGAGAGTTATGAGAAAAATACGTTGTAAAAGGTAATAAGTAAAAAAAGTATAAACATGCTTAGTGTTTGTTTAATTTATAGTTCAAAAAGGCAGAAGTTATTTGAACCTTTGAAGTATCCTTAGACGTTCTAGTTTTTTTATGAGAAGAATTCTTGTAAAGAAATAGATAATTTTTTATTTTTCTCTACACCTTTATATCTGCATATTGCATGTCATATCCAATCTTTCCTTTGTTTTGACGGGAAATGGTTTTTATTCACTCTTACATCTTCTGCCTTTATAATTAGTCGATCTGTATTTCTAAACTAATATTTACAAATGCCCCAAGAGAATGTTTTTATTTTAATGGCTCTCTTCTACAAATACAATACCATGTCCAACTATTTGATTGCACGAATTTTGTAATTTGATCACGTTTTTTTGACACTTGTGTTTACCATGGGAAAGATGGATTGCTTAAATGTACGTAGTTGTTTAGACTAGTTGGATCCATAGTTATAGTTATCCTGTAATATATACTCTTGTGAAACACCAATAAGTATACGTAGTGTGTCTTCTATACCATCTATTCTTGTTCTCCACTTCATCATCTATCCATATTTGCTCTTTTTTAGTTCTCAGCTCAACACAACCCTTGTCTGAAGTTCCTAAAACCTTTATCTACCCAAGAAAGATCTCTGGTGGTAGGATGTTAGGTATTGCTAGTGGTTGGTCATCGTCATTGAGCCTTGTGACACCAGTTCAGTAGACGTTAAATGTCCCAAAGACGTTGAGGAGGTTGCTAGTAAAGCGTCGACTAAACCAGAAGTTAGTTTTCATGGTATGCTAACGGATTACGCAAACGTTGTTAGGAAGAAGCTCAAATCAAATGGTTATGGTCTCGTTTCATCATCTTCTGAGAAGGTTCCATGTTTATCCTGTATCTTTCACCAATGTTACAAATACTTAGTTTTTCATGTTTTTTGAAATTGTCGTTTTTATGACTATTATTTTAGATCATAGACATTGAAGAATTTTGTGGTAGTACAGGTATATTCAACATTTTTTTGTTGAAAAATTCTCTAGTTTCAATTCTTTGAAATTTTTCATCTTAATTTTCATCTTTACTTTAGAATCCTTTCGATACGAGAAGCCGTCGGGATTTGAGGTACTTTATGCGATATATTGAATTTAACTTTTATAGCGTTAATAACTCTCATCTGTCCATGGTATCTTTGCTATAATTCTATGGATAAATTATGTTTTTATTTATAACAGTTTATTGATGATCCTACTTCACCTGAAGGTGTTCAGCAAGAACGACGTATGAAGTTACTGTCGTTAATTAACAATATAGTCCTTGATAAAGGGTTGGATGGTCAAAATTATAAATGTCATGGTTGTTCCAAACCAATTGAAATAAGTATGATCAATGAATTCTCGACTTGTTATTTCCTAATGACTCAAATATATATATTTTTTCAAATTTCTTAGATTAATAAATGTTATCTTTGTAAGAACTATTATAACAAAGTACATCATCCCTTTTTTCCGTTAAGCCCATGGATGCGTTCGTTCATGATGAAAGAGTCATATTGTATAAGGAGGCTCTCGTTCATCACGAGAGAGTTAGAGAAAGTTACGTTGTCAAAGGTAATGAGAAAAAAACGTATAAACATGCTTAGTGTTTGTTTAATTTATAGTTCAAAAAGGCAGAAGTTATTTGAACCTTTGAAGTATCCTTAGACGTTCTAGTTTTTTTATGAGAAGAATTCTTGTAAAGAAATAGATAATTTTTTATTTTTCTCTACACCTTTATATCTGCATATTGCATGTCATATCCAATCTTTCCTTTGTTTTGACGGGAAATGGTTTTTATTCACTCTTACATCTTCTGCCTTTATAATCAGTCGATCTGTATTTCTAAACTAATATTTACAAATGCCCCAAGAGAATGTTTTTATTTTATTGGCTCTCTTCTACAAATACAATACCATGTCCAACTATTTGATTGCACGAATTTTGTAATTTGATCACGTTTTTTTGACACTTGTGTTTACCATGGGAAAGATGGATTGCTTAAATGTACGTAGTTGTTTAGACTAGTTGGATCCATAGTTATAGTTATCCTGTAATATATACTCTTGTGAAACACCAATAAGTATACGTAGTGTGTCTTCTATACCATCTATTCTTGTTCTCCACTTCATCATCTATCCATATTTGCTCTTTTTTAGTTCTCAGCTCAACACAACCCTTGTCTGAAGTTCCTAAAACCTTTATCTACCCAAGAAAGATCTCTGGTGGTAGGATGTTAGGTATTGCTAGTGGTTGGTCGTCGTCATTGAGCCTTGTGACACCAGTTCAGTAGACGTTAAATGTCCCGAAGACGTTGAGGAGGTTGCTAGTAAAGCGTCGACTAAACCAGAAGTTAGTTTTCATGGTATGCTAACGGATTACGCAAACGTTGTTAGGAAGAAGCTCAAATCAAATGGTTATGGTCTCGTTTCATCATCTTCTGAGAAGGTTCCATGTTTATCCTGTATCTTTCACCAATGTTACAAATACTTAGTTTTTCATGTTTTTTGAAATTGTCGTTTTTATGACTATTATTTTAGATCATAGACATTGAAGAATTTTGTGGTAGTACAGGTATATTCAACATTTTTTTGTTGAAAAATTCTCTAGTTTCAATTCTTTGAAATTTCTCATCTTAATTTTCATCTTTACTTTAGAATCCTTTCGATACGAGAAATGGTCGGGATTTGAGGTACTTTATACGATATATTGAATTTAGGTTTTATAGCGCTAATAACTCTCATCTGTCCATGGTATCTTTGCTATAATTTTATGGATAAATTATGTTTTTATTTATAACAGTTTATTGATGATCCTACTTCACCTGAAGGTGTTCAGCAAGAACGACGTATGAAGTTACTGTCGTTAATTAACAATATAGTCCTTGATAAAGGGTTGGATGGTCAAAATTATAAATGTCATGGTTGTTCCAAACCAATTGAAATAAGTATGATCAATGAATTCTCGACTTGTTATTTCCTAATGACTCAAATATATATATTTTTTCAAATTTCTTAGATTAATAAATGTTATCTTTGTAAGAACTATTATAACAAAGTACATCATCCCTTTTTTCCGTTAAGCCCATGGATGCGTTCGTTCATGATGAAAGAGTCATATTGTATAAGGAGGCTCTCGTTCATCACGAGAGAGTTATGAGAAAGTTACGTTGTAAAAGGTAATGAGAAAAAAACGTATAAACAGGCTTAGTGTTTGTTTAATTTATAGTTCATAAAGGCAAAAGTTATTTGAACCTTTGAAGTATCCTTGGACGTTGTAGTTTTTTTATGAGAAGAATTCTTGTAAAGAAAAAGATAGTTTTTTATTTTTCTCTACAACTTTATATCTGCATATTGCATGTCATATCCAATCTTTCTTTTGATTTGACGGGAAATGGTTTTTATTCACTCTTACATCTTCTGCCTTTATAATCAGTCGATCTGTATTTCTAAACTAATATTTACAAATGCCCCAAGAGAATGTTTTTATTTTATTGGCTCTCTTCTACAAATACAATACCATGTCCAACTATTTGATTGCACGAATTTTGTAATTTGATCACGTTTTTTTGACACTTGTGTTTACCATGGGAAAGATGGATTGCTTAAATGTACGTAGTTGTTTAGACTAGTTGGATCCATAGTTATAGTTATCCTGTAATATATACTCTTGTGAAACACCAATAAGTATACGTAGTGTGTCTTCTATACCATCTATTCTTGTTCTCCACTTCATCATCTATCCATATTTGCTCTTTTTTAGTTCTCAGCTCAACACAACCCTTGTCTGAAGTTCCTAAAACCTTTATATACCCAAGAAAGATCTCTGGTGGTAGGATGTTAGGTATTGCTAGTGGTTGGTCGTCGTCATTGAGCCTTGTGACACCAGTTCAGTAGACGTTAAATGTCCCAAAGACGTTGAGGAGGTTGCTAGTAAAGCGTCGACTAAACCAGAAGTTAGTTTTCATGGTATGCTAACGGATTACGCAAACGTTGTTAGGAAGAAGCTCAAATCAAATGGTTATGGTCTCGTTTCATCATCTTCTGAGAAGGTTCCATGTTTATCCTGTATCTTTCACCAATGTTACAAATACTTAGTTTTTCATGTTTTTTGAAATTGTCGTTTTTATGACTATTATTTTAGATCATAGACATTGAAGAATTTTGTGGTAGTACAGGTATATTCAACATTTTTTTGTTGAAAAATTCTCTAGTTTCAATTCTTTGAAATTTTTCATCTTAATTTTCATCTTTACTTTAGAATCCTTTCGATACGAGAAGCCGTCGGGATTTGAGGTACTTTATGCGATATATTGAATTTAACTTTTATAGCGTTAATAACTCTCATCTGTCCATGGTATCTTTGCTATAATTCTATGGATAAATTATGTTTTTATTTATAACAGTTTATTGATGATCCTACTTCACCTGAAGGTGTTCAGCAAGAACGACGTATGAAGTTACTGTCGTTAATTAACAATATAGTCCTTGATAAAGGGTTGGATGGTCAAAATTATAAATGTCATGGTTGTTCCAGACCAATTGGAATGAGTATGATCAATGAATTCTCGACTTGTTATTTCCTAATAACTCAAATATATTTATTTTCAAATTTCTTAGCTTATTAAATGTTATCTTTGTAGAAACTATTATAACAAAGTACATAATCCCTTTTTTCCGTGAAGCCAATGGATGCGTTCGTTCATGATGAAAGAGTCATATTGTATAAGGAGGCTCTCGTTCATCACGAGAGAGTTATGAGAAAGTTACGTTGTAAAAGGTAATGAGAAAAAAACGTATAAACATGCTTAGTGTTTGTTTAATTTATAGTTCATAAAGGCAAAAGTTATTTGAACCTTTGAAGTATCCTTGGACGTTGTAGTTTTTTTATGAGAAGAATTCTTGTAAAGAAAAAGATAGTTTTTTATTTTTCTCTACAACTTTATATCTGCATATTGCATGTCATATCCAATCTTTCTTTTGATTTGACGGGAAATGGTTTTTATTCACTCTTACATCTTCTGCCTTTATAATCAGTCGATCTGTATTTCTAAACTAATATTTACAAATGCCCCAAGAGAATCTTTTTATTTTAATGGCTCTCTTCTACAAATACAATACCATGTCCAACTATTTGATTGCACGAATTTTGTAATTTGATCACGTTTTTTTGACACTTGTGTTTACCATGGGAAAGATGGATTGCTTAAATGTACGTAGTTGTTTAGACTAGTTGGATCCATAGTTATAGTTATCCTGTAATATATACTCTTGTGAAACACCAATAAGTATACGTAGTGTGTCTTCTATACCATCTATTCTTGTTCTCCACTTCATCATCTATCCATATTTGCTCTTTTTTAGTTCTCAGCTCAACACAACCCTTGTCTGAAGTTCCTAAAACCTTTATATACCCAAGAAAGATCTCTGGTGGTAACATGTTAGGTATTGCTAGTGGTTGGTCGTCGTCATTGAGCCTTGTGACACCAGTTCAGTAGACGTTAAATGTCCCGAAGACGTTGAGGAGGTTGCTAGTAAAGCGTCGACTAAACCAGAAGTTAGTTTTCATGGTATGCTAACGGATTACGCAAACGTTGTTAGGAAGAAGCTCACATCAAATGGTTATGGTCTCGTTGCATCATCTTCTGAGAAGGTTTCATGTTTATCCTGTATCTTTCACCAATGTTACAAATACTTAGTTTTCATGTTTTTGAAATTGTCGTTTTATGACTATTATTTTAGATCATAGACATTGAAGAATTTTGTGGTAGTACAGGTATATTCAACATTTTTTTGTTGAAAAATTCTCTAGTTTCAATTCTTTGAAATTTCTCATCTTAATTTTCATCTTTACTTTAGAATCCTTTCGATACGAGAAATGGTCGGGATTTGAGGTACTTTATACGATATATTGAATTTAGGTTTTATAGCGCTAATAACTCTCATCTGTCCATCGTATCTTTGCTATAATTCTATGGATAAATTATGTTTTTATTTATAACAGTTTATTGATGATCCTACTTCACCTGAAGGTGTTCAGCAAGAACGACGTATGAAGTTACTGTCGTTAATTAACAATATAGTCCTTGATAAAGGGTTGGATGGTCAAAATTATAAATGTCATGGTTGTTCCAAACCAATTGAAATAAGTATGATCAATGAATTCTCGACTTGTTATTTCCTAATGACTCAAATATATATATTTTTTCAAATTTCTTAGATTAATAAATGTTATCTTTGTAAGAACTATTATAACAAAGTACATCATCCCTTTTTTCCGTTAAGCCCATGGATGCGTTCGTTCATGATGAAAGAGTCATATTGTATAAGGAGGCTCTCGTTCATCACGAGAGAGTTATGAGAAAGTTACGTTGTAAAAGGTAATGAGAAAAAAACGTTTAAACATGCTTAGTGTTTGTTTAATTTATAGTTCATAAAGGCAAAAGTTATTTGAACCTTTGAAGTATCCTTGGACGTTGTAGTTTTTTTATGAGAAGAATTCTTGTAAAGAAAAAGATAGTTTTTTATTTTTCTCTACAACTTTATATCTGCATATTGCATGTCATATCCAATCTTTCTTTTGATTTGACGGGAAATGGTTTTTATTCACTCTTACATCTTCTGCCTTTATAATCAGTCGATCTGTATTTCTAAACTAATATTTACAAATGCCCCAAGAGAATCTTTTTATTTTAATGGCTCTCTTCTACAAATACAATACCATGTCCAACTATTTGATTGCACGAATTTTATAATTTGATCACGTTTTTTTGACACTTGTGTTTACCATGGGAAAGATGGATTGCTTAAATGTACGTAGTTGTTAAGACTAGTTGGATCCATAGTTATCCTGTAATATATACTCTTGTGAAACACCAATGAGCATACGTAGTGTGTCTTCTATAACCTCTATTCTTGTTCTCCACTTCATCATCTATCCATATTTGCTCTTTTTAGTTCTCAGCTCAACACAACCCTTGTCTGAAGTTCCTAAAACCTTTATATACCCAAGAAAGATCTCTGGTGGTAACATGTTAGGTATTGCTAGTGGTTGGTCGTCGTCATTGAGCCTTGTGACACCAGTTCAGTAGACGTTAATTGTCCTGAAGACGTTGAAGAGGTTGCTAGTAAAGCGTCGACTAAACCAAAAGTTAGTTTTCATGGTATGCTAACGGATTACGCAAACGTTGTTAGGAAGAAGCTCACATCAAATGGTTATGGTCTCGTTGCATCATCTTCTGAGAAGGTTTCATGTTTATCCTGTATCTTTCACCAATGTTACAAATACTTAGTTTTTCATGTTTTTTGAAATTGTCGTTTTATGACTATTATTTTAGATCATAGACATTGAAGAATTTTGTGGTAGTACAGGTATATTCAACATTTTTGTTGAAAAATTCTCTAGTTTCAATTCTTTGAAATTTCTCATCTTAATTTTCATCTTTACTTTAGAATCCTTTCGATACGAGAAATCGTCGGGATTTGAGGTACTTTATACGATATATTGAATTTAGGTTTTATAGCGCTAATAACTCTCATCTGTCCATCGTATCTTTGCTATAATTCTATGGATAAATTATATTTTATATATAACAGGTTATTGATGATCCTACTTCACCTGAAGGTGTTCAGCAAGAACGACGTATGAAGTTACTGTCGTTAATTAACAATATAGTCCTTGATAAAGGGTTGGATGGTCAAAATTGTAAATCTCATGGTTGTTCCAGACCAATTGGAATGAGTATGATCAATGAATTCTCGACTTGTTATTTCCTAATAACTCAAATATATTTATTTTCAAATTTCTTAGCTTATTAAATGTTATCTTTGTAGAAACTATTATAACAAAGTACATAATCCCTTTTTTCCGTGAAGCCAATGGATGCGTTCGTTCATGATGAAAGAGTCATATTGTATAAGGAGGCTCTCGTTCATCACGAGAGTTATGAGAAAATACGTTGTAAAGGTAATAAGTAAAAACGTATAAACATGCTTAGTGTTTGTTTAATTTATAGTTCAAAAAGGCAGAAGTTATTTGAACCTTTGAAGTATCCTTGGACGTTCTAGTTTTTTTATGAGAAGAATTCTTGTAAAGAAATAGATAATTTTTTATTTTTCTCTACACCTTTATATCTGCATATTGCATGTCATATCCAATCTTTCCTTTGTTTTGACGGGAAATGGTTTTTATTCACTCTTACATCTTCTGCCTTTATAATTAGTCGATCTGTATTTCTAAACTAATATTTACAAATGCCCTAAGAGAATCTTTTTATTTTACTGGCTCTCTTCTACAAATACAATACCATGTCCAACTATTTGATTGCACGAATTTTATAATTTGATCACGTTTTTTTGACACTTGTGTTTACCATGGGAAAGATGGATTGCTTAAATGTACGTAGTTGTTAAGACTAGTTGGATCCATAGTTATCCTGTAATATATACTCTTGTGAAACACCAATGAGCATACGTAGTGTGTCTTCTATAACCTCTATTCTTGTTCTCCACTTCATCATCTATCCATATTTGCTCTTTTTTAGTTCTCAGCTCAACACAACCCTTGTCTGAAGTTCCTAAAACATTTATCTAACCAAGAAAGATCTCTGGTGGTAACATGTTAGGTATTTCTAGTGGTTGGTCGTCGTCATTGAGCCTTGTGACACCAGTTCAGTAGACGTTAAATGTCCTGAAGACGTTGAAGAGGTTGCTAGTAAAGCGTCGACTAAACCAAAAGTTAGTTTTCATGGTATGCTAACGGATTACGCAAACGTTGTTAGGAAGAAGCTCACATCAAATGGTTATGGTCTCGTTGCATCATCTTCTGAGAAGGTTTCATGTTTATCCTGTATCTTTCACCAATGTTACAAATACTTAGTTTTTTTATGTTTTTTGAAATTGTCGTTTTTATGACTATTATTTTAGATCATAGACATTGAAGAATTTTGTGGTAGTACAGGTATATTCAACATTTTTTTGCTGAAAAATTCTCTAGTTTCAATTCTTTGAAATTTCTCATCTTAATTTTCATCTTTACTTTAGAATCCTTTCGATACGAGAAATCGTCGGGATTTGAGGTACTTTATACGATATATTGAATTTAAGTTTTATACCGTTAAGAACTCTCATCTGTCCATCGTAACTTTGCTATAATTCTATGGATAAATTATGTTTCTATATATAACAGGTTATTGATGATCCTACTTCACGTGAAGGTGTTCAGCAAGAACGACGTATGAAGTTACTGTCGTTAATTAACAATATAGTCCTTGATAAAGGGTTGGATGGTCAAAATTGTAAATCTCATGGTTGTTCCAGACCAATTGGAATGAGTATGATCAATGAATTCTCGACTTGTTATTTCCTAATAACTCAAATATATTTATTTTCAAATTTCTTAGCTTATTAAATGTTATCTTTGTAGAAACTATTATAACAAAGTACATAATCCCTTTTTTCCGTGAAGCCAATGGATGCGTTCGTTCATGATGAAAGAGTCATATTATAAGGAGGCTCTCGTTCATCACGAGAGTTATGAGAAAAATACGTTGTAAAGGTAATAAGTAAAAATTATAAACATGCTTAGTGTTTGTTTAATTTATAGTTCAAAAAGGCAGAAGTTATTTGAACCTTTGAAGTATCCTTAGACGTTCTAGTTTTTTTATGAGAAGAATTCTTGTAAAGAAATAGATAATTTTTATTTTCTCTACACTTTATATCTGCATATTGCATGTCATATCCAATCTTTCCTTTGTTTTGACGGGAAATGGTTTTTATTCACTCTTACATCTTCTGCCTTTATAATTAGTCGATCTGTATTTCTAAACTAATATTTACAAATGCCCCAAGAGAATCTTTTTATTTTACTGGCTCTCTTCTACAAATACAATACCATGTCCAACTATTTGATTGCACGAATTTTACAATTTGATCACGTTTTTTTGACACTTGTGTTTACCATGGGAAAGATGGATTGCTTAAATGTACGTAGTTGTTAAGACTAGTTGGATCCATAGTTATCCTGTAATATATACTCTTGTGAAACACCAATGAGCATACGTAGTGTGTCTTCTATAACCTCTATTCTTGTTCTCCACTTCATCATCTATCCATATTTGCTCTTTTTTAGTTCTCAGCTCAACACAACCCTTGTCTGAAGTTCCTAAAACATTTATCTAACCAAGAAAGATCTCTGGTGGTAACATGTTAGGTATTTCTAGTGGTTGGTCGTCGTCATTGAGCCTTGTGACACCAGTTCAGTAGACGTTAAATGTCCTGAAGACGTTGAAGAGGTTGCTAGTAAAGCGTCGACTAAACCAAAAGTTAGTTTTCATGGTATGCTAACGGATTACGCAAACGTTGTTAGGAAGAAGCTCACATCAAATGGTTATGGTCTCGTTGCATCATCTTCTGAGAAGGTTTCATGTTTATCCTGTATCTTTCACCAATGTTACAAATACTTAGTTTTTCATGTTTTTTGAAATTGTCGTTTTTATGACTATTATTTTAGATCATAGACATTGAAGAATTTTGTGGTAGTACAGGTATATTCAACATTTTTTTGCTGAAAAATTCTCTAGTTTCAATTCTTTGAAATTTCTCATCTTAATTTTCATCTTTATTTTAGAATCCTTTCGATACGAGAAATCGTCGGGATTTGAGGTACTTTATACGATATATTGAATTTAAGTTTTATACCGTTAAGAACTCTCATCTGTCCATCGTAACTTTGCTATAATTCTATGGATAAATTATGTTTCTATATATAACAGGTTATTGATGATCCTACTTCACGTGAAGGTGTTCAGCAAGAACGACGTATGAAGTTACTGTCGTTAATTAACAATATAGTCCTTGATAAAGGGTTGGATGGTCAAAATTGTAAATCTCATGGTTGTTCCAGACCAATTGGAATGAGTATGATCAATGAATTCTCGACTTGTTATTTCCTAATAACTCAAATATATTTATTTTCAAATTTCTTAGCTTATTAAATGTTATCTTTGTAGAAACTATTATAACAAAGTACATCATCCATTTTTTCCGTGAAGCCCATGGATGCGTTCGTTCATGATGAAAGAGTCATATTGTATAAGGAGGCTCTCGTTCATCACGAGAGAGTTATGAGAAAGTTACGTTGTAAAAGGTAATGAGAAAAAAACGTATAAACATGCTTAGTGTTTGTTTAATTTATAGTTCATAAAGGCAAAAGTTATTTGAATCTTTGAAGTATCCTTGGACGTTGTAGTTTTTTTATGAGAAGAATTCTTGTAAAGAAAAAGATAGTTTTTTATTTTTCTCTACAACTTTATATCTGCATATTGCATGTCATATCCAATCTTTCTTTTGATTTGACGGGAAATGGTTTTTATTCACTCTTACATCTTCTGCCTTTATACTTAGTCGATCTGTATTTCTAAACTAATATTTACAAATGCCCCAAGAGAATCTCTTTATTTTATTGGCTCTCTTCTACAAATACAATACCATGTCCAACTATTTGATTGCACGAATGTTGTAATTTGATCACGTTTTTTTGACACTTGTGTTTACCTTGGGAAAGATGGATTGCTTAAATGTACGTAGTTGTTTAGACTAGTTGGATCCATAGTTATCCTGTAATATATACTCTTGTGAAACACCAATGAGCATACGTAGTGTGTCTTCTATAACCTCTATTCTTGTTTTCCACTTCATCATCTATACATATTTGCTCTTTTTTTGTTCTCAGCTCAACCCAACCCTTGTCTGAAGTTCTTAAAACCTTTCTCTACCCAAGAAAGATCTCTGGTGGTAACATGTTAGGAATTGCTAGTGGTTGGTCGTCGTCATTGAGCCTTGTGACACTAGTTCAGTAGACGTTAAATGTCCTGAAGACGTTTAAGAGATTGCTAGTAAAGCGTCGACTAAACCAGAAGTTAGTTTTCATGGTATGCTAACGGATTACGCAAACGTTGTTAAGAAGAAGCTCACATCAAATGGTTATGGTCTCGTTGCATCATCTTCTGAGAAGGTTTCATGTTTATCCTGTATCTTTCACCAATGTTACAAATACTTAGTTTTTTTATGTTTTTTGAAATTGTCGTTTTTATGACTATTATTTTAGATCATAGACATTGAAGAATTTTGTGGTAGTACAGGTATATTCAACATTTTTTTGCTGAAAAATTCTCTAGTTTCAATTCTTTGAAATTTCTCATCTTAATTTTCATCTTTATTTTAGAATCCTTTCGATACGAGAAATCGTCGGGATTTGAGGTACTTTATACGATATATTGAATTTAAGTTTTATACCGTTAAGAACTCTCATCTGTCCATCGTAACTTTGCTATAATTCTATGGATAAATTATGTTTCTATATATAACAGGTTATTGATGATCCTACTTCACGTGAAGGTGTTCAGCAAGAAAGACGTATGAAGTTACTGTCGTTAATTAACAATATAGTCCTTGATAAAGGGTTGGATGGTCAAAATTGTAAATCTCATGGTTGTTCCAGACCAATTGGAATGAGTATGATCAATGAATTCTCGACTTGTTATTTCCTAATAACTCAAATATATTTATTTTCAAATTTCTTAGCTTATTAAATGTTATCTTTGTAGAAACTATTATAACAAAGTACATCATCCATTTTTTCCGTGAAGCCCATGGATGCGTTCGTTCATGATGAAAGAGTCATATTGTATAAGGAGGCTCTCGTTCATCACGAGAGAGTTATGAGAAAGTTACGTTGTAAAAGGTAATGAGAAAAAAACGTATAAACATGCTTAGTGTTTGTTTAATTTATAGTTCATAAAGGCAAAAGTTATTTGAATCTTTGAAGTATCCTTGGACGTTGTAGTTTTTTTATGAGAAGAATTCTTGTAAAGAAAAAGATAGTTTTTTATTTTTCTCTACAACTTTATATCTGCATATTGCATGTCATATCCAATCTTTCTTTTGATTTGACGGGAAATGGTTTTTATTCACTCTTACATCTTCTGCCTTTATAATCAGTCGATCTGTATTTCTAAACTAATATTTACAAATGCCCCAAGAGAATCTTTTTATTTTATTGGCTCTCTTCTACAAATACAATACCATGTCCAACTATTTGATTGCACGAATTTTGTAATTTGATCACGTTTTTTTGACACTTGTGTTTACCATGGGAAAGATGGATTGCTTAAATGTACGTAGTTGTTTAGACTAGTTGGATCCATAGTTATCCTGTAATATATACTCTTGTGAAACACCAATGAGCATACGTAGTGTGTCTTCTATAACCTCTATTCTTGTTTTCCACTTCATCATCTATACATATTTGCTCTTTTTTTGTTCTCAGCTCAACCCAACCCTTGTCTGAAGTTCTTAAAACCTTTCTCTACCCAAGAAAGATCTCTGGTGGTAACATGTTAGGAATTGCTAGTGGTTGGTCGTCGTCATTGAGCCTTGTGACACTAGTTCAGTAGACGTTAAATGTCCTGAAGACGTTTAAGAGATTGCTAGTAAAGCGTCGACTAAACCAGAAGTTAGTTTTCATGGTATGCTAACGGATTACGCAAACGTTGTTAGGAAGAAGCTCACATCAAATGGTTATGGTCTCGTTGCATCATCTTCTGAGAAGGTTTCATGTTTATCCTGTATCTTTCACCAATGTTACAAATACTTAGTTTTTTTATGTTTTTTGAAATTGTCGTTTTTATGACTATTATTTTAGATCATAGACATTGAAGAATTTTGTGGTAGTACAGGTATGTTCAACATTTTTTTGTTGAAAAATTCTCTAGTTTCAATTCTTTGAAATTTCTCATCTTAATTTTCATCTTTATTTTAGAATCCTTTCGATACGAGAAATCGTCGGGATTTGAGGTACTTTATACGATATATTGAATTTAAGTTTTATACCGTTAAGAACTCTCATCTGTCCATCGTAACTTTGCTATAATTCTATGGATAAATTATGTTTCTATATATAACAGGTTATTGATGATCCTACTTCACGTGAAGGTGTTCAGCAAGAAAGACGTATGAAGTTACTGTCGTTAATTAACAATATAGTCCTTGATAAAGGGTTGGATGGTCAAAATTGTAAATCTCATGGTTGTTCCAGACCAATTGGAATGAGTATGATCAATGAATTCTCGACTTGTTATTTCCTAATAACTCAAATATATTTATTTTCAAATTTCTTAGCTTATTAAATGTTATCTTTGTAGAAACTATTATAACAAAGTACATCATCCATTTTTTCCGTGAAGCCCATGGATGCGTTCGTTCATGATGAAAGAGTCATATTGTATAAGGAGGCTCTCGTTCATCACGAGAGAGTTATGAGAAAAATACGTTGTAAAAGGTAATAAGTAAAAAACGTATAAACACGCTTAGTGTTTGTTTAATTTATAGTTCAAAAAGGCAGAAAATATTTGAACCTTTGAAGTATCCTTGGACGTTCTAGATTTTTATGAGAAGAATTCTTGTAAAGAAAAAGATAGTTTTTTATTTTTCTCTACAACTTTATATCTGCATATTGCATGTCATATCCAATCTTTCCTTTGATTTGACGGGAAATGGTTTTTATTCACTCTTACATCTTCTGCCTTTATACTTAGTCGATCTGTATTTCTAAACTAATATTTACAAATGCCCCAAGAGAATCTCTTTATTTTATTGGCTCTCTTCTACAAATACAATACCATGTCCAACTATTTGATTGCACGAATGTTGTAATTTGATCACGTTTTTTTGACACTTGTGTTTACCTTGGGAAAGATGGATTGCTTAAATGTACGTAGTTGTTTAGACTAGTTGGATCCATAGTTATCCTGTAATATATACTCTTGTGAAACACCAATGAGCATACGTAGTGTGTCTTCTATAACCTCTATTCTTGTTTTCCACTTCATCATCTATACATATTTGCTCTTTTTTTGTTCTCAGCTCAACCCAACCCTTGTCTGAAGTTCTTAAAACCTTTCTCTACCCAAGAAAGATCTCTGATGGTAACATGTTAGGAATTGCTAGTGGTTGGTCGTCGTCATTGAGCCTTGTGACACTAGTTCAGTAGACGTTAAATGTCCTGAAGACGTTTAAGAGATTGCTAGTAAAGCGTCGACTAAACCAGAAGTTAGTTTTCATGGTATGCTAACGGATTACGCAAACGTTGTTAGGAAGAAGCTCACATCAAATGGTTATGGTCTCGTTGCATCATCTTCTGAGAAGGTTTCATGTTTATCCTGTATCTTTCACCAATGTTACAAATACTTAGTTTTTTTATGTTTTTTGAAATTGTCGTTTTTATGACTATTATTTTAGATCATAGACATTGAAGAATTTTGTGGTAGTACAGGTATGTTCAACATTTTTTTGTTGAAAAATTCTCTAGTTTCAATTCTTTGAAATTTCTCATCTTAATTTTCATCTTTACTTTAGAATCCTTTCGATACGAGAAACCGTCGGGATTTGAGGTACTTTTTGCGATATATTGAATTTAACTTTTATAGCGTTAATAATTCTCATCTGTCCATCGTATCTTTGCTATAATTCTATGGATAAATTATGTTTTTATATATAACAGTTTATTGATGATCCTACTTCACCTGAAGGTGTTCAGGAAGAACGACGTATGAAGTTACTGTCGTTAATTAACAATATAGTCCTTGATAAAGGGTTGGATGGTCAAAATTATAAATGTCATGGTTGTTCCAGACCAATTGGAATGAGTATGATCAATGAATTCTCGACTTGTTATTTCCTAATAACTCAAATATATTTATTTTCAAATTTCTTAGCTTATTAAATGTTATCATTGTAGAAAATATTATAACAAAGTACATAATCCCTTTTTTCCGTGAAGCCCATGGATGCGTTCGTTCATGATGAAAGAGTCATATTGTATAAGGAGGCTCTCGTTCATCACGAGAGAGTTATGAGAAAAATACGTTGTAAAAGGTAATAAGTAAAAAACGTATAAACATGCTTAGTGTTTGATTAATATATAGTTCAAAAAGGCAGAAGTTATTTGAACCTTTGAAGTATCCTTGGACGTTCTAGATTTTTATGAGAAGAATTCTTGTAAAGAAAAGGATAGTTTTTTATTTTTCTCTACACCTTTATATCTGCATATTGCATGTCATATCCAATCTTTCCTTTGTTTTGACGGGAAATGGTTTTTATTCACTCTTACATCTTCTGCCTTCATACTTAGTCGATCTGTATTTCTAAACTAATATTTACAAATGCCCCAAGAGAATCTTTTTATTTTATTGGCTCTCTTCTACAAATACAATACCATGTCCAACTATTTGATTGCACGAATTTTGTAATTTGATCACGTTTTTTTGACACTTGTGTTTACCATGGGAAAGATGGATTGCTTAAATGTACGTAGTTGTTTAGACTAGTTGGATCCCTAGTTATCCTGTGATATATACTCTTGTGAAACACCAATGAGCATACGTAGTGTGTCTTCTATAACCTCTATTCTTGTTCTCCACTTCATCATCTATCCATGTTTGCTCTTTTTTTGTTCTCAGCTCAACACAACCCTTGTCTGATGTTCCTAAAACCTTTCTCTACCCAAGAAAGATCTCTGGTGGTAACATGTTAGGTATTGCTAGTGGTTGGTCGTCGTCATTGAGCCTTGTGACACTAGTTCAGATGACGTTATATGTCCTGAAGACGTTGAGGAGGTTGCTAGTAAAGCGTCGACTAAACCAGAAGTTAGTTTTCATGGTATGCTAACGGATTACGCAAACGTTGTTAGGAAGAAGCTCACATCAAATGGTTATGGTCTCGTTGCATAATCTTCTGAGAAGGTTTCATATTTATCCTGTATCTTTCACCAATGTTACAAATACTTAGTTTTTTTATGGTTTTTGAAATTGTCGTTTTTATGACTATTATTTTAGATCATAGACATTGAAGAATTTTGTGGTAGTACAGGTATGTTCAACATTTTTTTGTTGAAAAATTCTCTAGTTTCAATTCTTTGAAATTTCTCATCTTAATTTTCATCTTTACTTTAGAATCCTTTCGATACGAGAAACCGTCGGGATTTGAGGTACTTTTTGCGCGATATATTGAATTTAACTTTTATAGCGTTAATAATTCTCATCTGTCCATCGTATCTTTGCTATAATTCTATGGATAAATTATGTTTTTATATATAACAGTTTATTGATGATCCTACTTCACCTGAAGGTGTTCAGGAAGAACGACGTATGAAGTTACTGTCGTTAATTAACAATATAGTCCTTGATAAAGGGTTGGATGGTCAAAATTATAAATGTCATGGTTGTTCCAGACCAATTGGAATGAGTATGATCAATGAATTCTCGACTTGTTATTTCCTAATAACTCAAATATATTTATTTTCAAATTTCTTAGCTTATTAAATGTTATCATTGTAGAAACTATTATAACAAAGTACATAATCCCTTTTTTTCCGTGAAGCCCATGGATGCGTTCGTTCATGATGAAAGAGTAATATTGTATAAGGAGGCTCTCGTTCATCACGAGAGAGTTATGAGAAAAATACGTTGTAAAAGGTAATAAGTAAAAAACGTATAAACATGCTTAGTGTTTGATTAATATATAGTTCAAAAAGGCAGAAGTTATTTGAACCTTTGAAGTATCCTTGGACGTTCTAGATTTTTATGAGAAGAATTCTTGTAAAGAAAAGGATAGTTTTTTATTTTTCTCTACACCTTTATATCTGCATATTGCATGTCATATCCAATCTTTCCTTTGTTTTGACGGGAAATGGTTTTTATTCACTCTTACATCTTCTGCCTTCATACTTAGTCGATCTGTATTTCTAAACTAATATTTACAAATGCCCCAAGAGAATCTTTTTATTTTATTGGCTCTCTTCTACAAATACAATACCATGTCCAACTATTTGATTGCACGAATTTTGTAATTTGATCACGTTTTTTTGACACTTGTGTTTACCATGGGAAAGATGGATTGCTTAAATGTACGTAGTTGTTTAGACTAGTTGGATCCATAGTTATCCTGTAATATATACTCTTGTGAAACACCAATGAGCATACGTAGTGTGTCTTCTATAACCTCTATTCTTGTTTTCCACTTCATCATCTATACATATTTGCTCTTTTTTTGTTCTCAGCTCAACCCAACCCTTGTCTGAAGTTCTTAAAACCTTTCTCTACCCAAGAAAGATCTCTGATGGTAACATGTTAGGAATTGCTAGTGGTTGGTCGTCGTCATTGAGCCTTGTGACACTAGTTCAGATGACGTTATATGTCCTGAAGACGTTGAGGAGGTTGCTAGTAAAGCGTCGACTAAACCAGAAGTTAGTTTTCATGGTATGCTAACGGATTACGCAAACGTTGTTAGGAAGAAGCTCAAATCAAATGGTTATGGTCTCGTTTCATCATCTTCTGAGAAGGTTCCATGTTTATCCTGTATCTTTCACCAATGTTACAAATACTTAGTTTTTCATGTTTTTTGAAATTGTCGTTTTTATGACTATTATTTTAGATCATAGACATTGAAGAATTTTGTGGTAGTACAGGTATATTCAACATTTTTTTGTTGAAAAATTCTCTAGTTTCAATTCTTTGAAATTTTTCATCTTAATTTTCATCTTTACTTTAGAATCCTTTCGATACGAGAAGCCGTCGGGATTTGAGGTACTTTATGCGATATATTGAATTTAACTTTTATAGCGTTAATAACTCTCATCTGTCCATGGTATCTTTGCTATAATTCTATGGATAAATTATGTTTTTATTTATAACAGTTTATTGATGATCCTACTTCACCTGAAGGTGTTCAGCAAGAACGACGTATGAAGTTACTGTCGTTAATTAACAATATAGTCCTTGATAAAGGGTTGGATGGTCAAAATTATAAATGTCATGGTTGTTCCAGACCAATTGGAATGAGTATGATCAATGAATTCTCGACTTGTTATTTCCTAATAACTCAAATATATTTATTTTCAAATTTCTTAGCTTATTAAATGTTATCATTGTAGAAACTATTATAACAAAGTACATAATCCCTTTTTTCCGTGAAGCCCATGGATGCGTTCGTTCATGATGAAAGAGTAATATTGTATAAGGAGGCTCTCGTTCATCACGAGAGAGTTATGAGAAAAATACGTTGTAAAAGGTAATAAGTAAAAAACGTATAAACATGCTTAGTGTTTGATTAATATATAGTTCAAAAAGGCAGAAGTTATTTGAACCTTTGAAGTATCCTTGGACGTTCTAGATTTTTATGAGAAGAATTCTTGTAAAGAAAAGGATAGTTTTTTATTTTTCTCTACACCTTTATATCTGCATATTGCATGTCATATCCAATCTTTCCTTTGTTTTGACGGGAAATGGTTTTTATTCACTCTTACATCTTCTGCCTTCATACTTAGTCGATCTGTATTTCTAAACTAATATTTACAAATGCCCCAAGAGAATCTCTTTATTTTATTGGCTCTCTTCTACAAATACAATACCATGTCCAACTATTTGATTGCACGAATGTTGTAATTTGATCACGTTTTTTTGACACTTGTGTTTACCTTGGGAAAGATGGATTGCTTAAATGTACGTAGTTGTTTAGACTAGTTGGATCCATAGTTATCCTGTAATATATACTCTTGTGAAACACCAATGAGCATACGTAGTGTGTCTTCTATAACCTCTATTCTTGTTTTCCACTTCATCATCTATACATATTTGCTCTTTTTTTGTTCTCAGCTCAACCCAACCCTTGTCTGAAGTTCTTAAAACCTTTCTCTACCCAAGAAAGATCTCTGATGGTAACATGTTAGGAATTGCTAGTGGTTGGTCGTCGTCATTGAGCCTTGTGACACTAGTTCAGATGACGTTATATGTCCTGAAGACGTTGAGGAGGTTGCTAGTAAAGCGTCGACTAAACCAGAAGTTAGTTTTCATGGTATGCTAACGGATTACGCAAACGTTGTTAGGAAGAAGCTCACATCAAATGGTTATGGTCTCGTTGCATAATCTTCTGAGAAGGTTTCATATTTATCCTGTATCTTTCACCAATGTTACAAATACTTAGTTTTTTTATGGTTTTTGAAATTGTCGTTTTAGTAGTGTAAGACATGGGGCTATCAGCGCAAAATAAGACCATGGTTCAAAGAGTAACCAACACAAAAGGTCATGTAAACAAAGCTGCGCAAAAAAAGTCATTGTTTCAAAATAGTGGTAAAAAGGCCGTGTTTTCAAAGGGATACAAACGCAAAAAGCCATGTAAACAAAGCTGTGCAAAAAGCCCATGTTTTCAAAGTAGTGGGAAAAAAAGGGGGTAAAAATCTCGAGGTTACAATCTACCGTTTAAAAATATGGAATCTATATGTTTTTGAAATATATAGGTGCGTTTAAATTTTACAAACAGTCTTTACAAATAAATGTTAACAAAGCATCGGTTCGGAGGGTCTCGGCAGCGCAAATTTTAGCGTAGCTAAAATTGAGCAGGGGATGGAGCCCTGAGAATTCTCAGCGATGGTGGGTAATTCACGAAGTGAATCAGGAGCGCACCCGTAGTGTCCGAAGGACGACAGACGTAACATATGCTCTTTACAAAATATGGAATCTATATATTTTTGAAATATATTGGTGCGTTTAAATTATACGAGCAGTCTTTACAAATAAATGTTAACAAAGCATTGTTTCGGAGGAAATTCGGCAGCGCAGATCTTGAAGTGATCGAGCAGGGGAATGGAATTTCCGAGAATCCTAGGGCTTGGCGGGGAAAATTTTCACGAAGTGAAAATTCGGAGCCCGAAGTGGCATTCGAAGAATTCGAAGAATTCGAGAATAACAGACATTTAACATATGCTCTTTACAAAACTATAGGAACAATACAGCTGGTTTTTAGCGGCGCGCGTGTCACATGTACATGTTTAACAATGGTTGCTAAATGGAGCTAGTACATTTCATCAGCGCATTTTAACAATATAATGTTTTACAAAACTATGGAAACAATACAGCTGGTTTTTAGCGACGCGAGTGTCTTAGTGCATGTTTATAATAATGGTTGTTTTATGTAACCAGCATATGTAAATATCAGCGCATGTATAATAATACAATGTTTTACAAACTGCCTGCAGCAAACAGTTATTACAAAAGGTATATATGCGGTAAACCGTTTTGTATTAATTACTTGTTACAAAAGTTATATGATATGTAGTCAAACATGAGGAGCAGGTATGTATGATTTTACTCTAACAGAGACCCCACGCTACATGCTTACTATATATTATAACTGTTTGTTAATATTTAGTTATTTGAATCGATAAGATAATGACCATAAGCATAAGTTTTACATCCATCATCTAATATGTACCGTTTATCATCAAAACAGCTGAGTGATACTTTATTAATTTCATAAGTACTAAGTTGATGGTTTACACTTCTAATAGTTTTCATTGTATGATGCATTTGTTTCTTTTCAAATAGTGTTTTTTTATAGTCTTCATGTTTTATTTCACTCTTAATAATATTTTTCTTAATTCCTTTAGCCTTTTTATCTCCTTTATTATTATCTTTAATATAACTATTCATTTTGCTTCTCAAACCTACAAATTCAGTAATTAGGATTCCAGCTGCTTCATCTTTAAATTTACCGATAACTTTTTTATTAGTCTTATCATAATATTGAGAATTTTCTGAGTAATCACTAAAATCAAATTTATCTTTATCAACCCAAAATCTTTATAGACATCTTCAGATTCGATCTCATATGTTAAACTATCTGTGTCTGTGAAAAGAAGTTTAGCTTTATCACCATACCGCTTCTTTATATAGTTGTAATGAAAATCATACATCAACGTTTTACTTAGATCTAAGATGCACATACCCACATATGCCGGCCTGTTAAGGGTTAGTGTTTCTTTTATTTTATGCACAGCCACAAGGTTCTCATTGAAGATTTTACTACTTACATAAGTAGGTTTTGAAGTCAATTTTAATAATTTATTTTTATTAGTTACTAGTCTAACATCTACTCTTTTTCGTAAGTTTTCCATTGTCTTACCAAATACTGAATTATTCATTAATTTGAAGAAGTCTTCTTCAAAAGAATTTTTTGCATTAGTTCTTTTTTGAGTATTAAAGTCTATGTATTTTTTGAACCATGGAGATTGATTAAATTTCAATACTCGGTGGACTTTAGTTAATTTTAACCCAAGACCTAGGTATAATTGAAGATTTTTATAATGCAGTACATACTTGTATTTATTTTGTAATGTAGGTATTAATTTTGAAACTAAACCTGTTGATATATTGTAAGTAGATGAAATTTTTTCACAATATGGCGATAACATTTTATATTTACCTTAACTTTTTTGGTGCAACAGGATAATCGTTATGTAAATCATGTAGTTCTTTATGGTATTCTAAATCAACTTCTAAAATCAATCCTTCATTACTATCTTCTTTATAGTCAGAAAGACTTAAGTTGTTAATCTGTTTCTCAGTTAACCATTTAAAACCACCAGTAGATAAGTTTTGTGACATAGCCCATCCATATAAATTGTTTGCGTCAAGATACATTATATATTTTGAGGGTTTATTCTTATCAAATGTTTCCATATAGTTGTTATTAGCCTTACCATATCGATTAGAAATATAAAAAACACCTCCTCTCATACCCTTTTCAATGAATTGAAACATGTCAATATCAGTCATTAGTTCTAATTTAATATCTGTCATTTTAAGCATAGCATCCCAAGACAAACCAGGAGATGTGAAATAATGACATGGATCTAATTTATAGTATTCTAAGCATGTTTTTCTAAAGTTTTCAAATACATCAGTTAATAAGAAAACATCTGATTTTAAATACAAATCATGGTAATCACCCATGCTTTGTATATCAAATGTATTCCAAACATTTTTTGCATGATGGTATTGTTCATCTGTTATATTTTCATCAGTAAGAATACTATAAAAGTCTTTTTTTGAAGGCAACCCCTCATTAAATTTTTCAAATGAATCCATATAACCATATGGGTATATACCTTTTTTCTCATTAAATTTAGTTTTTCACCTTTAAACTGATTAGAGGTGTATTTAAATGATTCTTTAGGTAGGTTACTAACAAGCTTATCAAGACTAGAACTCATAAATTGAAAACTATCAATAAATGTGAGATGGTTACCTAACATGAAAGCCATATATTTTTCCATGTTATTAGGTATAGCATTTATATTCATCTGAATATTTTCTCCTTTTTTGTTTTTGTATGTATTGTTCTTAACAATAGCTCCGATTTCTTGCATAATAAAATGGCTATCATATCCACGTAGATTGTGAAATATTATTGGGATCTTTAATTTATCAGAGTCTATTCTAAGTTTTAAATTACAATCTTGATGCGCTGAGCCTCTGTATTTTCCAGTGATATGACAATGGTCTCGAACTCGAATATCTTTGTTAGTATATTTTTTGTTACAGATATGACATTCATCAGCTTTTTTAAATTCTTCTTCATGATCAGTGGTCATTTTTAATGGTTTATTAAAGTGGGTTTTCATAATATTTTTACAATATTTAACTTCTTTTAACATAGCTTCCATAAATTTGTAAACAGCCTTTTCACCTCTATATAGTTGAATTGGTTTTGTGAATTTATCGTCATAACAACAAACAACTTTATACCCATAACCACATTCAGTATGTTTCTGATAGGCTTCTGTATATGATTTTTTTTTATTTTGGTTACAACCAGATATCTTTTCTGTAAGAGCCTCAAAGTCAGCATATATAACAAATGGTATTGGTTGTTGCTTATGATAGTTGTTGAATTTCAGTATGTTATTATTTTTATTAGGCATTCTTATTGATTGTATACCATTTATTAATATACAGTTTTCTATATGGTTATTTAATATTTTTTCAGAACTAAAACATTGAAGGCAGCGCATACAAAAATGTTTTCTTTCTTTATGTTTAGTTTGATTGTACATAAATTTATTAAAATCTTTTATTAATACAAAATGTTTGTTTTCATTATCAGTTATCAATAGTAGTTCCATATGGTCTTCAAATTGTTCTTTTGATATGAATAATGGATATGGTTGTTTATCTTCATAACCAAAAACGTTAATGTTAATTCTGTTTTGCTTTTCGATTTTATTATAATGTTTAACAGTCACTGGAAATTCAATCCCAGAGTAGTCTAATTTGTTAATATATTCCTTATCAGATTTTTTTATTCGTTGTGGGTCCTTATTTTGTGGGTTGATATGTCTAATATGACACCACCTAAAACATTCATTATCATTGTTTTTTATATTTATCGAACCTTTTTTACTATTTTTAAGTTCTTGTGGTAAATTAATGTATGAAGATCCTTGTAATGGCTTGTATTTAACAATATTAAGATAATGATTATTTACTGATTGAATAGACCATCCAGAACCTTCATTTCTAAATTTATCAATTTTATTTAATATATTTTGTTCTGAAATTTTTAGTGGTTCATTGATTTCATTATAATTTGTAATTGTTAAAGCTTGGGTGTTGAAGTAAGCAGTCTTTTGTATAAAGTTGGTCGTACCACCATCCTTTTTTCTTTTTTACTAAATGTTACCTTAAGCGTTTCAACAAATTTTAATCCTTTCATTGTTGTTAATAATTCTTTAATATAATATGTAAGATACTTTTTTGTGCTTCGCATTTGTATTAATGGTACTTTATTGTTAATAATACTTACTTCATATGATTTAGTGTATCCTTTTATAGCACTGTTTGTTTCTCTTATTTTAACTCTTGGTGTTGGTATTGGTTTTCTATTTTTAGCTGCTAACATCTGTGTATTGTTCTCATACTCTTTAACCATCTCTTTCACACTCTTTCTTGGTTTTGGGACTGGTGTTAATAATGTGATTAATTCGTTTTTTCTAAGTTTTGAATAACGTTTTAAACCTTTTTCTTTGGCAATACCTCTTAACTGAGGTATAGTCATTTGTTTGATATTGGATTGTGATAGTACTTTTTGTACTGGTTTGGAAATTGAAGTATTATTAACTTCAACCTTAGGCTTTTGATTTAATACAATATTAATTAAATCAATTCTAGTCATCTTTTGGAGCGCATCTCTATTCATCTTATGCATATTATATCATATAGGTTTGTCTTTAAGTACCTTTCGATTTAAATAATCTCTATTCATATATATATACTATATATTTTATTATTTTTTTAAACGCACTAATTTTAATTATAGAAATAAATCTATATTTAAAACTTTTTATAAAAACTATATTATTTTAATTTTTTGAAATTCTTAAATGTTTTCTAGTTCTAAGATGTAAAGTTTTATATGCTAAACTATATGTTTTATTACATGAATCACAATGCCATGGTTTTGACAACATATATGAAGTTCTATGTTGTTTAATTTGTTCCTTAGTATAAATTCTTGGCCTTCCTCTTATTAGGTTATCTGAACACATATATATACTAATACTATATATTTTATTTTTTTAAATAGTTATTTAATGTGTTTAAGATAGATTCTAATAATACCATAAGCAGTTATATGAGGACAATATTCATATAGATCAAATTTTATAACATGAATATCTGTATCTGTATTTATAATTTCATATTCAAATTTACAATCTCGCCACTCATGTAATCTATTAAACAAAGCATATGTTATTTGATTAAAACATGGTACATAAGTATTACTTTTGTCTATTAAATCTGGTTTAAATGTCTTCAATATAATAGGTTCATTATCAACATTCATTGCACACATCATATGTAAAATTTTTTTTATATTTTCAACATTATATCTATTTTTTGAAAAAGATAACCAGTCATCTGTATGTAACTCATATTCTTTATATTTAACCTGATCTTCTTTATAATGAAGCTCGTAAGTTAATGATTTAATATACATGTTTTTTTCTTCCATTAATATATTTAATAAATCTAAACTAATTTTATTTTCTTTATACTTATATACATCTTTGTTTTTTATAACTTCAACCATTATATATAATTGCTATATATATTATTTTTTTTAAGGTGCGTTTAAATTATCTTTTGTTTTATACAATGTTTTTTCAAAATCTTTCAAAACACCTTCTATATTAGAACTAGTTTTTTTACAACATAGAATAAAATTTCTAATCTTTTTTAATAGATCTTTAAGATTCATATATATAATAGTAAATTTTTTATTTATTCAACTTAACCCAGTTGTTATAATAAGTACAGTTGATGTCTTCATCCCACTCAAGGATTTTATATACTTCACCAAATAATCTATCATCAAAAATCCTCTTTGTCTTACTATTTTTCATATCTCTAACAGAGTGTTTTAATGGTATACCCCTCCTACTAGCTAAACGTATTATATAATAGTTATACATACTAATATTTTTTTTATTAATTAATTTATGTTTAATCATAGTACTAACAACCTTTATAAAATCATTAGTCAATTTCTCAACATATTCAAAAGTTACACACAATCTAATTTTATTATAAAACCATTTTTTCCTTGAATGAACTAATCGTTGACACTTCCAAATCTCTGGTATCCATTCATTAACTAACTTATTATTATATAAGTGAACAGAACCGCAGTGTATACAAACATTCATTTTATTGTTATCTGAAATAATTTCTTGATTTTCACAACATAAGTATATCTTAACAGAACTATTAATATAACTATTACATATCTTTTTGTCACAAAAGCAACAATTTACATAACCAAAAACTGTTCTAACTCTTTATGAATCATTTTATTACAATACATATAATATAATATAATATTATATCTTTAAGTAATTTTATATAATAAGTATCCAGATATAACACCAATCACCACCATTGTACTAGATTGATAATTTTTCATATTCTTAGATGGTTTGTAAAAGTCATTTAATTGTGGTTCTCTATGAAATGTTAACCCGTTGTAATGTATCGTTTTTACTTTTCTAAGCGCATCTAAAGCTTTGTTTGTAAGTTCTATATCATCATCAGCATACTGAATTTCTTGTCTTAGCTGTTGTATTTTATCATGCTGCTTGACTTCATTTTCATAGAACGCCTCTTTAGCCTTAGATAAGTCCTCTAGAGCCTCGTTGTGTCTTTTAATTTCCTCACCGTAACCGTTTTTATCAAGTTTATGAAATAAAAAGCTGGCTAGAGAGAAACCAAGACCATTAACAATAGATCCAAAAACTGTTCCAACCCCACTAGTAATAGCACTTGTCATATATATTTATACAGATTTAAATGGATTTTCAGGAACCCATTTTTTATCCTGAGCATATTTAACTAGCATTGTTGATGCTGTAACAGCAATAGCTAGTTCAGCAAAATCTTTGATACTGTTTGTGTCTGTTAATTTTTGATTTATTAATTTTTTAGACACCATAGAAATACCTACAGCAGTTGTTTTCACAAGCACTGCATCAAAAGCCTCATTCATAAATTGTTTCTTAGTCATAGTATTACTCATATATAATAGGAAATATTTTATTCAAATGAGTCTAAATTATATTGTTTATTTTTTTGTATCAAAACATGTTTTTTACCAGTTGTTTCTTCTCTTGTTTTATCGTTTGTTAATTTTTCTTGCCCTTTATCATTTTTCCGTGTATAATAGAGACTAGCAATAGCGGTTATCACTCCAATAGTTCCAAATAAAAATCCGTAGTTAATATTCCAGCTATTATCCTTAATTTTTTTTTTATGTTCTAATTCAATCCTATCTCGTATTTTTTTTCTTTAGAAGCTTTCGAGATAGCAGCCAATCGTTTTCCAGCTTCAACTCTAATAGGGTCTTTCTCTTTCTTAACTGTAGTAATTTTTAGATTTTCTTCAGACATGTTATATAATACTGTAGATTTTGTTCACAGGTAACTCATAGATAATCTTATAGATAACTCACAGATAACTAACAGATAATCTTATAGATAACTCACAGATAACTAACAGATAATCTTATAGATAACTCACAGATCATTTATATTTTTTGTTATATTTACTCACCATACCATCTATAGTAGTACAATTGTCTATTATAATATCATCGATAACTTTTATGTCTGATATAAATATCACTTCATCATAAGGTAATCCTCTTAAATATGATCTTATATCCATAATTATTTTTTCATATGATGTATATGCAAATTTACACATTTCTAAGTTATTATTAATCTTACTCTTAACCATATAACCTTGAACTAAAGCACCTAGGCCACTCAGGGTAGCTATAACTATCGGGTTTACGGTTATACTACCAGCAATAGCACCAGTCGAGACTAGAAAAATACTTCCCATGTTTAATGATAGTCTAATTTTCTTTAATTTATTATACTTCCATTTATAACAGGTATACATCTTGTGATAGTACAAATACAACTTTTTCAGCTTTTCAAATTCCTCTTGACTCAACTCACTCGAAATATGATTAAAATCTAGAACTTTTTTCATATTATATTATAAAACATATTTAACTAATACGAATGATGATAGCATTGATATACCGAGTAAAGTAATCATATCTGTTTGATGTGGATTATTTACTATCATTTTTGTATGTTTATGTACTACTGGTTTTTTATACACTTCATCTAGAGTATCTAGGTGTTGTGAGGTTGTATTATCTTGATGTACTTTTTTTGGTTCTTCCTTTTTAACTCCATAATAATTTATTTTAGAATTAATACCGAATTTCATAGTTTTATTAGCTAATGTTAAAATATTATTATACCCATCAATCTTTTTATCTAATATGATCATACGGCTGGGTATTAAAATCATACCAGGACTGATTGCCATATTTAAAATAACATTCGTGTCTTTTATACTCTTTCTCATGTTAGATATCAATACAGTTGTATCATTCTGTACTATAGTATCCTCTACTAATTTCCTAAAAACGTTTTGAGTTTGCATGCTCCTAGCTCCCTGATTAACTATTGACCATCTTGTATTTGCCTGGACACCAAGAATTGTATAAACAAAACTTTCAATGCTCTCTTGCAAAAAAACTTTTCCGATTTTTGTAATCCCTTCAGAATGATATGCAATGAAGCTTCTATAATCAGTAGTTGAATATTGAAAATTAACATAATATCCCCATCCAGTTTCATCAAATTTTAAAATACCTTTATAAGGTATATGCTTTTTTAATTCTGTAAAGTCATATTTGTCTAATAACGATGGATGCTTCATAAATTTTCAGATCTGATAATACAAATGATATTTAACAAGGCTTTGAATAATTCTACTTTTATTAAAATTTAAATGATTAAGCGCAATACCGCATAAAAAACTGGCAACATATGCCGAACAAATCATAGCGTAGTACACTTCTTGTTTATAATTTAAATGACTTTTAATATTGTATCTTATACCAGTCGGCTGTTCTTTTTTACTTTTAATTTCACTTGTCCATGTGGCTGTTATAGGTGGAAAACTATTCATTAAAAAAATCATTCTCTGTGACATACAATCTGAAGTTACAGATATCGACATTTACCGGCTTTTGAAATGTCGGTTTTACAATAAACTTTGAGGACCACCTATGTAACATAGGATCGAAATAGTCCTCAGAATGATCTTCATTTCCATTAACAGCTGCTATTAGATTTGAAAACAAAGGCGTTTTAGTTAATTTCTAAATATATTTTTGGCCATGTTGTTATATGTTTTAAATCATTATCATCTAATTTTATAGCATTTTCTTCTATTTGCTTGTTTGACATATAATATAAGCTATGTTATATATGAAAAAGTTCACTGTTTTTATAAACGGAGATAGTACAAAAATTGACTTACAAGAAAGTATAGTAACATCTAACTATTCATATTTATATATCAAAAAAGCTTATGTGTATTGGGAATATAAAAATGTGAAATTAAATAATACTTTAGCTTTTACAATAAGCGCTACAAAATATAATATAGATGCTGGTTACTGGACTTTTAAAATGCTTAAAACGTTTCTTGAGTCTGTTAACGTAAAGCTTGAGATGGTAGAAAACAACGGAACTTGTAAAATAACTAATAATAATGACGAGGTATTAGTATTGTCTGATACTCTTATTAAAATGTTAGGTTTTAATGATACCATAAAAACTATGAAAAAAGGTATCATACAAAATGGTGTTTCTAAAGTGGATATAAACAGAGGATTAAAGTGTGTGCAAATTTCATCTAATATTGTAAATTCAAGTTATAATTATAACCCTGAAGGAAAAAAAAGTAATATAGCTTTAACTTTACCAGTAATAACAATTCAGTCGTTATTTGGCACTGTATACAAATACAACGATATTGAATCTAAAGTTACAATTATAAAAGGAGCCTTTAACGAGCTAATATTTAATATATTAGATCAAGATTTTAACCCTGTTAATGTAGGTAGTATTCTACTTGAATGTTATCTTGAGTAGGTTAAATGGATGAAGACATTAAAATTGAGCAAAGTTTAAGAGATATTTATTATAATCCACAAACAGGATATCAATCAGCAGAACGGCTGTATCAGAAAGCATTAGAAGAAGGTATAGATGTTAGTAGAAAACAGGTTAAAGAATGGTTAATATCTCAAGATACATACACTAGATATAAACCTATTATTAGGAGACATAAATTCAGACAAACAAGGGTAAACTATCTTGGTGAACAAATACAAATGGATTTAGTTGATATGGGTTCTTATAAGTATAAAAACAATGGTTATTATTGGATATTAACAGCTATTGAAATATTAAGTAGATATGCATTTACTATCCCTGTTTATAGGAAAGACACAAATAATATGACAAAAGCTGTTGCAAAACTATTAAGTCAATTTAAAGATAGATTTAATGATTACCCGAAACTAGCTCAATTTGATGATGGTAAAGAATTTTATAATGTAGGTGTAAAATCATTATTAGAGAAACATGGAATTAAGTACTTCTCTACTAAAAATGATAAAAAGGCTGCGATTGTCGAACGATTTAATAGAACGCTTAAAACATCTATGTGGAAATATTTTTACAGTAAAGGAACATATAAATGGATTGATATATTGGATGATTTAGTATATAATTATAACGATACAAAACACAGTACAATCTTGATGAAGCCTAAAGATGTTAATAAAAATAATGAAGATAAAGTATGGAATACATTATACGGTCATGAAGTTGCTTATTTACCATTACCTAAGATTAAAATTGGTGATATGATTAGAATATCAAAGTATAAATCTATATTTACGAAAGGTTATTAAGCAAATTTTACAGAAGAGTTGTTTAAAGTTACTAAAGTTATTAGAGGAGATCCGAATTTATATGAGATAGAAGATGTAGAAGGAGAGCCTATAATTGGTAAATTTTATGAAGAGGAACTATCAGTTGTTAATAAGAAAGATGATGTTTATAGAGTTAAAAAGATATTAAAACGTAAGAAGGTTAAAGGTGAAAAGATTGTTTTAGTTAAATGGTTAGGTTATGATAATAAACATAACAGTTGGATTCCTGAAAGTGAAATACAAATTATAGAGTAATCTATATAATGGCAGGAGGTTTTGATTATATTGAATTAGAAGATAATAAGCAAGAAGATAATAAGCAAGAAGATTATAACAATGATAATGAATATTATGAAACGTCATTTAATGATGATAATTACGGTGTAACAATAATAAAAAAGACAAATAAAACTAATACTCTTCCTGATGTTCCTTCTTCTACTCCTGTTTATTCAAGACCTGAAAATGAAGTTTCTTTTACTGTTGAAAATTTTATTAGAAAAAATTATAAAACAGATTTTAGATTTAATAACTTAAAAGGTATGGCAGCTTCTGAAAGTATAGATTTTAGATTAAATTTATCTAAAACTAAGTCGAATAATATTACTTACAAACCATTAAATGCAAAAAATAATCGAGGTAATAGTATAATTGTTTTAAAACGTAATCATAATGGAATACTACAATATAATAAAAATACAAATGCTAAAGAAGCTGTTAAACAATTTAAAGATAAAATTAAAAAAATTATTAATTTGCAAGATGAATTTATAAAAACTGAAGAGAGTATGCCTATGGTTAATTTAAATAATCAATATACAGATAATTTCAACCAAATAACTAATGAAGAACTTAGAGAACATAAAGGTGTGATTGCTCCATCTGGAACTATTGATAAAAGAACACGCCCAAAATTCATAGAAGCACAAATAAATCACTTTGCTGAAGAGCTAAACAAAACTCAAGCTAAAATAGATAAAATAGAAAATGAAAATGGTATTGACAACAACATTGATGAATTAACTAATTTACATGAAAGAGTCGCAGAATTAGAAACTATAATTAGAGAAGAAGAAGAGCAATTAGAAAAAGAGGATGTATTAGATAAACAGGAAGAAGACATTACTAGATTACAGCGATTTAAAGAATGGGTTAAAGAAAATATACCAGGATTATCAGCTTTAGCTATATCTGTGGCTGGGATAATTACAACCATTGTCATTGCTGCTAGAAAAGCAATCCTACAAGGTGCTCAAGCTACTAGTAAATTTTCTAAGGCTTTAGCAAATATAGGTAAAAAATTATGGCCAGTGTTAGGACCATTATTGAATATTATCGTCCAGGCTATATCTTGGGGAGCTAAAGGTCTAGCATTGTTAGCTTCTAATCTTTGGATTTTAGTTATTGCTGCTGCTTTGTTAATATACGATCAGTATAAACAAAGAAAAAAATAAAATATGTTTTAATATATATGAATAGGTTACAAGAAGAGCTTTTACCCGGTTATAAAAGGAGTACTATGGCAAAAATTCAAGGTAACCGTACTTTTTATAGTATTACCTTTAACCCAAATAGTGTTAAACCGAATGAGCAAGTTTATGTTAATATACCAAAATTAAAACCAAATAGTTGCTTAGTGCCTGGTTCAGTTAATCTATCGTTTGATCTTAAAATCAGTAATACAAAAAGTCACTTTCTAAATAATCTCAGTCAGATTTTACAAAATAGATTACAGATTAAAGTTGCTTCTGAGACATTATACGATTGTAGTAATCATAATGTTATAAGTATATACAAAGACTTGTGGATGCCGAAAAGTGATCGACAAGGTCTTATTGAATATGGTATATGTAGCCAAAATCTAAGAAAACTTATTTCTAAGGATTATAGTGCTGAAACAAGTGGAGATTCAGAAAAAGTAGCAGACAAATTAATGTATGATATTTATGGTACAAGACAGAAAATTAATATTGATAATATCATTAAAGACCATGGTCTGTATTGCCCTTTCAATATGAATAATAACTTTCAATACATAATTACATTACCATCAAGTGATCAAGTCCTTATCCCTCAAAGCGGTCAATCTATAGGTGATTATGAATTAGAAAATATTCAAGAAATTGCAGATGAGGTGACAAATTTATATTCTATAGGCAGGACTCTATTTTATACGCATATAACCCTCTTAAAAAAGGAAAAATGGGATAAATCGAGTACATTACAGAATGTTAACGTCAATGTGCCTCGTAAAAGTATGAAAGGTATTGTACTACTATTCACAGAAAATTCAGTTAGTGATAGTGAGAAATTTATATACCCAAACATTGATGAAGTTAAAATAACTGTCGAGGGGGTGCCTAATGTTATTTTTGCACAGGGTATGAATAAAAAAGTATTTTATGAAGAAGCAAGAAGATTTTTCGATAGAACTATCCCGATAGATTGCTTCATGACAATTGAAAAATTTTATAAGGATAAATTTGCACTGGTTATTGATCTACGCACCTTTCAAGAAAAAAATATTGCTGGTAATGGGAAACGAATTGTTAATACTCAAAATGGTGTTTTACTAGAGATTAAAAAAAGAGCATATACAAAAGATTTGAACTGTTATATCTATGTTGTTAGTGATGCTCTTGTTCAATTTGTTAATAATGATTTACAAAGTATTCAATACTAGAATAACCAGTAATATTTAATTAACACACCCTTTAATATGATTATTGTAGGCATGACGAATTGTGGTAAAAGTCATTACCTTCTCATAATGTTAGAAAAAAACTTTAATAGACATTTTGATTATATTATTTTATTATGTCAAACGCTATCGTAAAATAAAACCTACTTAGAATAGAAATATATAAATGATTCTGATTTAATTAAAGTAGAATGTGACCAAGATCAGGTAGATATTGTTTTAAAATATGTTAGTGATGTATACAAAGGCTCCAATAGTCTTATTATAATTGATGACTGTGCAAGTTGCTTAGATGTTAAAAATAGAACATCGGAATTAGTACGATTAGGGTTTAGTGCTCGTCATTATGGGCTTTCTACAATTGTTATTACACAGCAATTGACAAGTATTGCCAAACCTTATCGTGAAAATATAAGTTATTTAGTTACATTTTATAATACAAACCGCAATGATATGAAAAGAATATTTGATGATTATCTTTATGGTGTTGATAAAGATGATATAGAAGAAATAACCAAAAAATTGAAAAATAATAAGTATGCACATTTAGAAATCCAACTTGTGTTTCCATACAAATGGAAAATTGTTATTCCGCAATAAAACATGTGTTATATATATATGCCAAAGCGTAAAGAGCCTGAAACAATTGATGATATAATTAATGAGATTGATTCTGCAAATGATATTATCAAAGATGCTGTATGTGATGAAAATATACAAGATAAATCGCAAGAGGGTTTTAATAAAAGAGATCAACTACGTAAACTAGCTTAAGATGGTGATTTAGACAAGTCAGTTGCTTACATTAAAAAAGCTAGTCAAAAAATTATTGATAAATTATACACTGAATACGAGAAAAAACGATTACAAAAAACTAATGAGTTTTTAACTGATTTAGTTATATCAAAATTTTCAGATATATTAAAAGGGTTTGATGCTATTGAAGATCCTAAAGAATTAACAAAACAGCTTAAATCAGACGACCTTTTAAAACGAGATGTGTACAGTTTAGTAGAAAAAGTATCACCATTTTACCTTTTTAGGGTGGTATAACAACCATAAACAACGAACATAAAAATAATAAACCGTTTACGAACAGAGTAATAAAAACTATTTTAAATCTGAGGTAGATATTAATGAGTATTTTATGGGCATAATAAAACACATTATGTAAGTATAAAGGATCTAAAGATAAAACTACATCTTTAATAATTATTATACTAAAACTCAAGGTGTGGTAACTTTAATGACTAAATATACTAAAAAAGCTGATGGTAAGTATGCTTTGACTTCTAATTACTAAAATATTATACTAAAACACAAGCTGATTTATAAATATGTTTTGTTTCAAGTTCTAACTATTATACAAAGAATTAAACAAATGGTAACATGCTTTAAGTTCTAATTTAAATAAATATTATACAAAGACTGAAACAGATGGTAAGCTATATTTTACTTCTAATTTATACTAACTATTATAAGACTGAACAATTGGTGTATGAATCAATTTTACTTAAAACTATGCTTTAACAATTTTGATTCTAATTTAATGACTACAAATTACTGATTTTATTTAGTATTTTTAATATTCTAACTAAAATATTATACTCAATTTAACAAGCTGATGAAATCAAATGGTTTAATATTAGCATTAAACATTATACTAAATGGTTGAAACAATGAAGTAATTTAATAAATTTATATTTATTATCAAAGAATGAAATTCTGCTTTATGTTCAAAGGTATGAAATTTATACAAATGAATAAAATATAAATGTTTTAATTTCTAATTTATTATAATACACAAGGAATTATATATAGTAAATGTAAACCATTATTAATATTTACATTGGTTTAGGAAACATCATGTTATTAACTATTATTTATAATTATCTTTAGAATACATATTAAATGTAACTATATACTTATATTTATGAATTGTTTTATAAATCTAAACAATTGAATTTCATTATTAATGAACAGGATGTAATAAAAATTTATATCCAAATAAATTTATAACAACAAGATAGCTATGGTACTAATAATCATGTCACTGTTGGTGATGAATTAATATTCAAACTTAAATATTATTGAACGAAAAATCAAAATTATAATGTAATGAAGTTGAAAATCTCAATAAATCCAGTTCAATTTTATTACAACATAGACAATTTATAGCATCAAAATTTTTATATAACTGTAAATTGTGATGCAATCGAGTATAAATTTATTAATTATACATCAATAAACATGAAAGCTTAATAAACATGTTTGATTTATTGCCTTTTTGACCAAAACTTATTCAAAGTTTCCATCATTTTAAACCTATAAAACAACTCATTTGCAAACAATTTAAAAACATTACAATATTAAACATTTTGATATTTTCATAGTTACATAAAAACATTGTAAAACTGCATTTATGTTCGCTTAAAAAATTATTTGCCCTTTTTCAGGTAAAAAATAATTGTATGTTAAATGCGCAAATGAAACATTCTATATTTTATTTCATTTCCTGATAATGTACATGTAACATTTATATCCATAAACAGGAATTGTTCCAAGAAATCCAATGTAAATTCTTTAAAAGATTCTTGTTTCAACCATTGATTGTAATTTTGTAATTTTCAAGTTTTTGAAGCCCTTGATTTCGAAATGGATTCTGAAATCACTTCGTGATTTTAGTTGCAATAGTTAAACAATATACTTTGTTAAACAATAATGAGCAAACGTATAAAAATAACCTCTATTGTTTTTAACATATCTTCTAAAATGCAATGCCAGGTAACTCATTTGATTGCAACTTTGTTTGAAAATTTAAAACACATGTGATAAGATAAAGATGGAATGAATAGATCTTCACAAAGTTGTTTACCATGCAGATTCAAATTTATAAACAGTGTGTGAAGACTGCTAAAACCATCGAGCAATCAAATGTTACTTGAAACTCTGCTAGGTTAGCAAACGTTGTTCGTGCTACAATTCTTGTGGTCTTACTGCAAAATCTCCCTGGTTTCATGTTTATTTATCACCAAGTTACAACACTGGTGTGTTTTACGTTAAATAATTATTGAGATCTAGCTAAAATTTAGACCCAGTAAGTACATCATGTATGCTTACATTAGTTCAATTTTAAATTTCTCAAAGGATATTTAGGCAATCGCGAGAAAATATTTTAGGTACTTTATACAAAACGTTTTTTTATGTCGTTTTATCTCATCTGTCATCTATAAAATTCTCATGGACCAAAATGTTTCAAATATACAAATTGATGAGTTTTTTGTGTTCAGAAAGAATTTCGATAAACTCATTATTTAAGCATCATTTGTGGTTTAAAATCATGATTGAGACCAACAGATTTGATTGGATTCTCGATAGTTAGAATAATAACTCAAATAACTTTTAAGCTTCCAAACTTTGTAGAATTCATAACAAAGTCATTTGCTACGGAAGATATATTGAATTGTTATGCGTAATCATCTCATCTTCCATCGTATCTTTTATAAGTTACTAGCCAAATTTATGCCTTTCTTATATAAAATGATTATTGTGCCCAAATTCACTGAAACTGTTCTTCAGAACGTCCATTTGAAGCCTGTCCTTAATTATCAACTATCATCCTTCTAAAGGGTATCAACATTATAAATGTCATTTTCCAAAATAGTTCAATGAGTTTGATTTACTAGTCCTTTATTTATGTCATTTTTAAATATCAAATTTCTTATTGTCAAACTTCATCAATGATAAAAAAAATTTTAAAGGGTGCTATACAAATTGGACGGGATTCTAAATTTGTTCCCATGAAATTTTTCTTCAAACATATAGTGGAACTAAATTCACCTTTTTAAATTTTCACTAGTTTTAGAAGGTTTGTTCTATTTTACGAGGGAATCCTGGGCACTATTAAAAAGCAAAAGAGAGGGTTTCTTTAACTAGATCCAGAGGAATGGAACGGACCTTTCAAAATGCAATAAATTTCTATTTTACTCAGGTATTTTACGTAGCAGATAAAAATATTTACAGTATCAAACTTTTACATAGCATTAGTAACATTATTTTATATTGTATGCCTCTACAAGACTCTTCAATTAAATGGTGAACTTTATTTTATGCACAATGGAATCGCAGTTGAATCACATTTACAAAGGCAAGTCAACTTTTTCAATTATAAGATGGTGGACAGTTACAGGATGACAATACAATCAAGTTAAAAATCAGACTTACCCAAATAACAATATTACATTTCCAGGGATCTTTGTCAATGATGTTTGTAACCAAAGCAACAGACTTTGTACTTTGTTGGTGTAAATCAAAATTGAATGCAAAACGATTTGGTTCATTTAACACATTTGAATATTTAGTTTAAGAAAACTGCTTTTAATCTTAAAACATAGCAAAAATTTTGTATTTCGTTTGTATCATCACCATTGAGACTGCATCTGTTCAACATTTTAATTGAACACCTTACAAGTTCTTGCTAAAATGATGCAGTCATCAAATTATTGACATTAATTAACATGTTGTCACGTGACAAAGTAGACAGGTGCTTAGTTAACACTGGTGTGTGGTTTTTATCAAAGTGAGTAGAATACACAGAAAGACATAAATCAGCTAAACATGAATCAACATGTAAATCTGTGCTTTTCATTTGGTTTTAAAAGTCATAGTTTCCTCAAACCATCAAGAAAGAATTATTATCCCATTTCATTTACATGAATTTCTTAACATTTAGGAGATAAAATCTTGTACTAACATTCTGTATTGGTGATGCAGGAAAAATGCAAATGTTCCATTGATTTCTTTATCAAATTTCTAAGGCCTTTTCAAAACAAAGCTTCTATTGCATGAATGAATACTTTTAATGGAACTTTTCTTTTAGGTGAAATGCACAAACAGTAATAGCCTTTGATGGAACTTGGTGATTATTAACTTTGTTGTTATTATAAAATAAAGTTTTTGCAAAAAATGTGTTAAACATCATTTAGCCTGTTGTGAAAATATGTTCTCAACATTGAACTATAGAAAAGATTTTTGATAACAAAATGTTTTTAACATTAAGGAGTATGTTTGATGATATGTTATAGTTATTAAAGTTAAATATTGTTAAAAGGTTTACGTGCAAATTAGTAAAATTTTAAGTTGATGAAAATGTTTGAACTCAATTCTTACATTTGGGCTGTTTAGAAAACAGTTCATTTTGTTATTGCAAATTTATTCAATATTTTTAAATGTAAGTTCAACAAGAACCCAATTTCCAACATCCAACCCAAGTAAAGATATTAATAATCAGATGACGTTTGAAAATATTCTTGTTCTCCTCAAGGCGGTTTGGGACAATCACAATAACAAGGCCTGTACAATAAATGCTTTGCAAGCCCAAAGGTTTGTTCGTTAAGTACCTGGATGAAAATCATTCCTGTAATCGTCCACCATCTTCTTACCATGCCATCCATTTGTTCAATGGTTTATTCTGACAAATGCCATTCCTCGTGATTTTTATCCTCAAGGTCATTATAACCGCTGACCAGAACGTCTATTGTGTCTCGCAGGCACTACAATATTAAATTGCTGCTTTACATGCTGACATGGATTTTTAAGTTCATTAAAGTTTCGTTTATTCAAAACCGATTTGAAAATGCAACAAAGGACAAATACTTGCCAAGGGCCAGTCTCTCTCTAGTTGCTAATCTCCGCCCACCCCACTGCAATCTGCTTCCAATAGTGACGAATCTCTCTCCCTTATAGAAGCCTCAATACCTAGGTTTATTGAGTTCCTCCTAAATGTTTGAATGATAAAATTCTGCGACAATTTGCGTTCCTTTGCCATGTCGCAGAAGTAATGTTTAGAACAGACAAGCCTGATTTAAAGGAAATTTGCTCATTATCACTTATTTATTAGCGGATCTAAGCTGTTATGAATAGCGCTTACAAGATGCTTTATAATAGACGAGAAAAATATAAATTTTGGAACTGAAACTGAATGTGATTTTGAGAAACGTGTGAAGATGTTTATAGATAGTCACAAAAGATTTCATGCGGTTTTCATGGCTTACGAACATAAATTAAAACTGCTTGCTGTTCATATACCTTTTTAGAACAATGTCAATTTATGGTTTACTGATTGAGAAAGAGAGATCTGTAAGGCTACTAATAACTTGCGGTTTATCTTGCATAAATAGGAATGAACAACTACAATTTCAAAAGTATAGTTTTTCACAGACGGTTTTTTTATTGTGAAATATTCTGTCTTATGCGAAAAGTTGTCCATCTACAACAAAATTCGCGGTAAAAGAGATTAACCACATATCAATGCTTTATAAAAAGTCAACTTGGAAGATTAGAGAAAGCTGTTAAGGCATGGCACGGACCGAAAATTTTAAATTTTTCTTATGAATTTAAACTAGTGTAATGAGTATGAATGAATTTGATTGGTTTTGCAATAAATCTAAATTGACGTTGCACAGTTTTGCAGCAACCCCATGGTGGCTGATTCTTTTGTCTATATTACATGTGTTTTATAATAAAGTGATAAGTGTCGTTGTCTCTACAGTTCGCATCATATCTATGTAAATTAAAGTAAATTTGGACTGTGAGATAATGACTTCCCACATGTCTCATTTTGCTTGCTTTGAACATAACACTTTTTATATTTAGTTTGATGAAGCAGCCATTGGCAATGAACTTTAACATGCAATTGGCATAGAAAGCGATCCGTTTTCAAACTGTGAATTTGCTAGTTTATGGAAAGTATTGGTGGTTTTCATATGCGTCAATGCTGATGGACTCACTACAAATAATATCATTGGATTCCCTTTGCTATTAGGCGACATGGTGGATGCCCTTTCTTTGTTTGTTATTCCCTTAAGACACACATGATAACCAAAATTGCTGTTTTCAAAATTATAATTAATGTTTGCCTGATGAGATGAAGACAAGAAAACCCTGCAGCTTTGGCAGAAAAACGTGTAAATAAATTTGGAATGTGAGATATATTGACGTCGGACATTTCTCGTTTTGCTTCCTTTAACAATACTATTTATATTTCGCCAAGGTCACAATTCGTTTGTTGAAGTTTGGTGAAGAAGCCATTTTCAATGAAGTTGAAAGCGATGTGGTAAGTTTATATTATTTTTCTATATCTTTAGATGATTCTTGGCTCGATGTTTTTCTTCAATCATATTTAGCAGATATAATCACCAACAACTTGATTTTCACGCTTGCTAGCGTCAGGAATACGTCTAAAAAGATATTGTGATAAAAGTCATCTCATAAAAATCTATTGTATTTAATTATTGGTACTTAGGTATGTGAAATGTAATCTTTGTTATAAACACTATAGTTTTTGAGTGTGACTGCATGAAATATAGTAATTTGCCAGCTAATTGTGTAATTATAGTATTTATGAGTTAGATGCAGGAAGTATAGTGTTAGTGAGATAGGTGGATTCATTATAATATTTGTGATTTGGGGCATAGACTATAACAGTCAGGAGTTATGTTCATGAACTCTAGTCTTATTGTGTTAAGTGCAGAACTTTAGCCTTTGAGAGTCAATGTAATATAATATGAAGAAATGCATGAATTTCATGACAAATTAAATTTGCTGATGCATTGTTACTTTGCATGTCATTATTTCATATTTTCTCATATTGTAGATCCCACATGGATGGAGTTGTGAAAGTCCCTTTACCACCTCTGTCATTAACTTCAATTACTCTTACTAGTTTTTCGTTGCTCGTGTGTCATGGTGATTCATGGCCAAGAATGTTTGTTTGTAAACAGATTCTTTGTGGATGTCAGTTGTTTGTTAATAACAAAGAAAGGGCCCCATTATTATATAGCCCACCTGAAGGTGGTCAACTGATACTCACAGAAGATCAACTCTGCACTAAACATTCTTTATGTGATGATATCTTTGTTATTGAAGTGGTCCCTTTCTTTTGCTCAAAGTTGGTATATAAAAGGAATGGTAGCTACAAAGAAATATAAAAGTTTGGTTATAGCCGACATCATCAATAGAAAAGGTTTTGTGATAAATGATTATATGCCCCTTGATTTATCTCTATTGTTCTTGTTAAAGTCTCAATGGTTTTTATTGATGGTACTGATTTGTGGTTTGTTTATTGAATGGCACATTTATGCCGTTAATTGCATAGAGGTACAGATTATTCAGATTGTGGTGTAGGTGTAGACCTGCAATAAATACGACCTGCGACTTCTTGTCACGTGTCCTAAACCTTTGATCGCTGCGGTAAACGGTCCAATAGCTGGATTTGGTCTTTCCCTTCTCGCATTGTGCAATATAGTCTTTGCTTCAGAAAAGGTAATTGTATTGAGTTTATAAAATTACTCATCCTAGCTGGTCTGACTTCATCTGTGTTTTCAACTGTTTAATATCAGATCTTATGTTTAATGTGAAAAATAGTGATTGTCTTTTACTGCTCAAGAGTTTTTGCGCATACCGTCACGTCACTAACATTTTAAGTCATTTTGAAGCCATGTGGAAAAAGAGGAATTGATATAATTTTTAAAACAGCGAACTTTCTTGAATATCATATGTCAAATATTTATTGAGTCGTTTTTGATTGGTCAATTTACTTCGCCAATGAATGCAATAAACACGTCAATAATACATTCAGACGAAAATCCCAAAGTGAAAAATTTATGTGATGTTAAACCTCGAAGGGTTCAGTTTCCTTTACACTTATTAATATAATAGTGCTTTGTTCACCCCTAGTTACTCCTCATTAGAACATTACATAATTTTTATTTCAGTTGACATGTTCGTGGTGTTTTTTTAAATGCAAGTTTTCAAACGAAGTTTGTGGAGTGGGGTCATCCTCTAGTTGGATGTTGCTCTAAATTTACCTCATTTATTTGGTCATTTCACATGGTACACGTGACTTGTTTATATTAAACGGAGGCCAGAGCACTAGGTCATATTTTGCCATATTATGTATTTAAGTTGTATCCTCGCCCTATTGATCACTTTATATAAACATTAAATTGTTTTCTTTTCTTGAACCTGATAGGATGTGTTATGTTCTGAGGTGTTAAAAATTAACTGTGAGGTTGAAAAGTAATTAAAACTACGAATAGCTTTATCTAAGTTCCCCAAATTCTTTACTCCTATCCTACCCGCTCTCCTCCTAAAATAGTGTATCGTGAACATAATTGTTTTTTATGAACTGAGATGCTTTAATAAAATTTTCATTTTGTCTAACGGTGAATTTCCTTTAAATCAGGCCTTGTCTGTTATTCTATGCAGCACGAAACTCGACTGCGACATGGCAAAGGAACGCGGAATTGTCGCAGAAATTTTATCTTTCAAACATTTCGAGTAGGAACTCAATTCACGTTTGGCAAGATTTTCACTAGTTTCTAGACAGGTTTGTCTGTCTATTTTTACGAGGGAGAGGGATTATGGGCACTATTAGAAAGCAGAAGGAGAGGGGTTGACGGAGCTTAGCAACTAGAGGGAGAGGAACTGAACACGGGACCTTTCAAAATGCAATAAATTTCTATTGTTATTCATGGACGTTCACGTCGCAGATGATGAAAACATTTACAGTTTCAAACTTTTAAAAAATCCATGTCAGAAAATAGTAAAGCAGCATATTTAATATTGTAGTGCCTGCGAGACACAAAGACGTTGATAGTCAGCGGTAATATACATGAACTTGAGGATAAAAATCACGTGGAATGCGATTTGATTCAAAAGTACATCAGCAACGAGGATATTTTGGATGGCATCGTAAGAAGATGGTGGACGAGCTTACAGGAATGACTTACCATCCAGGTATACTTGCGATCAGACTTTTGGCGCTTGCTAATATTTATTTTACAAATAGGATATTGTGTCCCAATGATTCGTTTGTAACCTTTACGCAACAGAATTTGTAGCGTTGTTGGTGTAAATCATTTGTAACTTGAGTTGAATAACAAAACATATTCGTTCATTTAACCACGATTTTTAAAATCTTTACTTTGGAGGAAAAAATTGCGTTTTTAATCAAGTTCCAAAACATAGCAAAAAAATTTTTGCTGGAAAATTTCGAACACTCGTGCTGTATGGTCCAAGTCGTTGAGACTTCAGTGTTTACTGTTGGCGTAACGGACTTCTTATTCGCAATAACCTTATTTTCTTGCTCATTTGTTGAAAAATGATGCAGTTGTTTAAAAATAAGAGTCATTGATTAACAAATTGTCTCGTGACATCAAGTAGATGTCACGTAGATGTTTGCGCAGGTGCTTTTGTACGCTTAACACTTCGGTGTAAATGGTTTTTTATCAAGGTGAAAAGAATACACAGAAAGAAAATAAATCGAATATTTCATAAACATGAATGAACTTAATGACTTAATGTTTCAACTGTATTTTTGATTTGCGTTGTAAAAAAGTCATCACTGCTTGGGCGCATTCCTCCGAAAGCCATCTTTGAGCAAGGAGTTCGCATTTTTTATTATTCGCATCGGGAAGTTTCTCCAGCTCAGCTGAGCGACATAATTTCTTGGACAGTGAGAGGGACTGCAATGGAGAGAAGCATTTTATGGTGAAATGAAACCAAGCAATAACTGTAAAGTCCAGATTTGTGCTACCTTTCTTGGCAACGCAGCCATGTATTTCATTCTGTTGTTAATTTCTTTTTTAATGGTGTTTAATGGTTTTCAATGGAAAATGTGTTCAAATGCATGAAATATAGCCATTTGATGAAAATAGGAAACTATGATATAACTCATTTTCAGGGGGGTGGACTCGATTTTTTAGTAAAAGTTCTTTTTGATAAGGAAAATGTGTTCAAATGCATTAATTATAGTGTTTTGATGAAAGTATGAAAATATGATGAAATTCATTTTGGGGGTGGTGGACACGATCTATTTGTAAAAGTTCTTTTTGATGTGAAAAATGTGCTCAAATGCATAAATTATAGTGTTTTCTAGAAAATTTTTAAATATGATAAAATTCGTTTTCAGGGGGAGTGGAATTCCTATTTTTGTAAAAGTTCATTTTGTAGTGGAAAATCTGTTCAAATGTATGAATTATAGTCTTTTAATGAAAGTATGAAAATTTGATAAAATTCATTTTCAGGGGGGATGGAATTCTTATTTTTGTAATAGTTCTTTTTGATGTGTTTTAAAAAATACCTATAAAAGTTCAAAATATTTTAATAACAATAAATCATGAATTGTGGACAGTTTTACGAAAAATGTAAGACTAGAATTTTTTCTGAAATTGCTTGGTATTTTTGTAAAATTTGTTTTTGGTTTGGAAAATCTGTTCAAATGCATAAATTATAGTGTTTTGAAGAAAATTTTGAAATATGATTAATTTCATTATCAGGGGGGGTGGAATTCCCTTTTTCTAAAAAGTTCTTTTTGTTGTGGAAAATATGTTCACATGCATAAATTATAGTCTTTTAATGAAAATTATAAAATAGGATAAATTTCCATTTCAAGGGGGGAGGAATTCCTATTTTTGTAAAAGTTCTTTTTGATGTGAAAAATGTGCTCAAATGCATAAATTATAATGATATGTTATTAGATTATTTAATAATGTTATTAGATCATTTTGTAATAATTTTACTTATTTTAAAAACAACTGAATTTTTATAATAAAATGCTAGCTTTTAAACCTTTTTTATCCTTTTTATTGTAAATTTCTTAAAACCGAGCAATTTGAGAAAAAATTCTAGTCTTACATTTTTCGTAAAATTGTGTACAAGTCCTGATTTATTGTTATTAAAATATTTTGAACTTTTATAGGTGATTTTTAAGACACATCAAAAAGAACTTTTACAATAATAGAAATTCCACCACCCCAGAAAATGAATAATATCATATTTCAAAATTTTCATCAGAACATAATTTATACATTACATATTACCATCAAAAACAAAATAGACATTCCACCAAAATGAATTTTATCATATTTCAAAATTTTCATCAAAGAGCTATAATTTATGCATTTTAACACATTTAAACAACAAAAGAACTTTGAAAATAATTCCACCCCCATAATGAATTTATCATATTTCAAAATTTTCAACAAACACTATAATTCATGAACAGATATTCCAACAAAAAACACTTTACGAAAATAAATTCCCCTGAAAAATTTTATCATATTTTAAAATTTTCCTGAAAACACTATAATTTATGCATTTGAACACATTTTCCACATCAAAAAGTTTACAAAATCAATGTCCACCCACCTGGACATGAAATTTTTATATTTTCATCAAAAGACTACAATTCATGCTTTTGAAGACATTTTCCACATCAAAAAGAACTTTCTAAAAATAAGGATTCCACCCCCCTGAAAACGAATTTTATCATATTTCAAAATTTTCATCAAAAGACCATAATTTATGCATTTGAACACATTTTAAACAACAAAAAGAACTTTTTAGAAAATGGAATTCACCTATAATAAATTTATCATATTTCAAAATTTTCAACAAAACACTATAATTTATGCATTTGAACAGATATTCCACAACAAAAAGTCTTTACGAAAATAAAATTCCCCCCAAAAAAATGAATTTTATCATATTTTAAAATTTTCCTGAAAACACTATAATTTATGCATTTGAACACATTTTCCACATCAAAAAAAGTTTTACAAAAAAATCGTGTCCACCCCACCTGGACATGAAATTTTTATATTTTCATCAAAAGACTACAATTCATGCTTTTGAAGACATTTTCCACATCAAAAAGAACTTTCTAAAACAAAGAGTTCACCCCTGAAACAGATTTTATCATATTTCAAAATTTTCATCAAAAGACCATAATTTATGCATTTGAACACATTTTAAACAACAAAAAGAACTTTTTAGAAAATGGGAATTCCACCCCCCCTTATAATGAAATTTATCATATTTCAAAATTTTCATCAAAACACTATAATTTATGCATTTGAACAGGTTTTCCAAACCAAAAACACTTTTACAAAAATACCGAGCAATTTCAGAAAAAAATTCTAGTCTTACATTTTTCGTAAAATTGTGCACAGTTTATGATTTATTGTTTTAAAATATTTTGAACTTTTATAGGTATTTTTTAAGACTTATCAAAAAGAACTTTTACGAAAATAAGAAGTCTACCCCCCTGAAAATGAATTTTATCATATTTCAAAATTTTCATCAAAAGACTACAAATCATGCATTTGAACACATTTTCCACAACAAAAAGAACTTTTACAAAAATAGTAATTCCACCCCCTGAAAACGAGTTTTATCATATTTAAAAATTTTCATGAAAAAACTATAATTTATGCATCTGAACATATTTTCCACAACAAAAAAAACTTTTTAGAAAATGGGAATTCCACCCCTTCCTGATAATGAAATTTATCATATTTATAATTTTCATCAAAACACTATAATTTATACATTTGAACACATTTTCCAAACCAATAACAACTTTTACAAAAATACCGAGCAATTTCAGAAAAAATTCTAGTCTTACATTTTTCGTAAAATTGTGCACAATTCATGACGTATTAAAGTAAATGGTTTGAGCCCGGGAGTATCGTTATATGTTTGTAAATGATGATCGTCCAGGTTAATAAAGTCCTGAGAAGGACTGTTTTTGATGTTGTTGACTGACGTTTCGACAACCTTAGCGGTAGTCATCTTCAGAGTCAAATGAGGAGTAAACGTCAGGTTAGCCGTATTTTTTGTTTTGTTCTTACGTCATTGTATTGTGTGTACAGGAAATGTGCAGGAAATGTGTATTGTCATTGTGGATTAGTGTGAAGTGAAATATTTTATTTTTAGTTGTGATGTGTGATTTAGGTGTGACGTTTTTAGTTGTAGTGTTAGGGTGTCAATTGTGTATTGTCATTGTGAATTAGTTTGAAGTGTAATGTTTTTAGTTGATCGTTTGTTTGTATTGTGAATAAGTCGTTTGTAAGGTGCCGGTAATTGCTGTGATCTGTTCAGGGGGGTTTGTTCCAAGTTGGTATACCAACTTTCTAATGTAAGCCGTTTTCTATAGTCAGTACTGTAAGTGATGCATTTTGCCGAGTCCCAGTCAATGTTGTGCTTTGTGATTCGGTGATGTCCACTTTACAATCGTCCTCTATACGTGACAACAACTTGACAAAAGACGAACAACAAGCACTCAAACGACTAAAACACGACAACAACATCGTCATTTTACCAGCAGACAAAGGACGCGTGACCGTGGTCATGGACAGGAATGATTACTTTAACAAAATGGACGCACTTGTTAACGACAGACAAACGTACGAACAACTCAAACGAGACCCAACACCATAACTAGTACGCAAACTTAACAGCAAGATCTTCTCTATGAGAAAATCTAACATTATATCTGAACGTATTTACTATCGACTCAGATGTTCAGTACCGACCACCCAGACTATACGGACTACAAAACTTCACAAACCACAAATACCATGCGACCAATTGTATCATTCTGTGGTTCGCCTACTGAACTTTCAAAGTGCTTGACTAACATACTGCAACCCACAAACAAATCAAAACACAAGCTACAATCCACTGAAACTTTCATTAAAAACTGTGCACTATACAAATACCAGACAACTATACTGTGTCTTTTGATGTGAAATCACTGTTCACCAGTATTCCACTTAATCTGGCACTTACTTGTACAAAAACCCTCATTACAAACACCACGGACGTACTGCCATTACCGACAGAAGACATTATGGAGTTACTAGAGCTCTGCCTCACCTCGACTTACTTCCAATACAAAGGAACACAAAGGAACACACATTGCATTTCAACACATTTTCCGATTAAAAAAAAACTTTTACAGAAATGTGGCTTCCACCCCCCTTGAAAATGAATAATATCATATTTCCATATTTTAATCAAATGACTATAATTCATACATTTGAGCACATTTTCCTTAAAAAGAAGAAATTTTACAAAAATATGGATTCCACACCCCCTGAAAATGAATTTTATAATATTTCCATATTTTTATTAAAAGAACATAATTCATAGATTTGAACACATTTTCCACTTAAAAAACAACATTTAACAAAATAAGGATTCCATGTTGACAGTGCGTCTCTTGACATGATGGAGGATAATCAAAGCGATTAAATATAACAACAGTTTAATATACGCCATGTTACAGAGAGTAGTAGAAAAAAGCACATGGAATAATTAATTATTTAGAATTTACATAATAGTTGAGGGAGTTTGAGATCAGACTCCAACACCCCCACATGATCTCATAACTTCATAAAGTTTTTTTAGAATTTCTTCGAGATCAACATAACATAAAAATTTACATAAATGTTTATATAAGTGTTCTTTAGTATAGCTTTCCCTTAAGTGATAATAAATGGCATTAGTTCATTTTCCAAACATGATTCTTTGAAGTTCATTAACTTGTTACGAGTAACTGGCTTAGTGAAGATGTCACCTACCATATCATTAGTAGGACAATAATTTACCACAACATTTCCTGCATTAATATTCGAACGAATGAAATGGTATTTTCCATCAATATGCTTTGTTCTTTGTCTACTAACTGGATCCTTGGATAATGCTATTGTTCCTTGATTGTCTTCCTAAATTTAGACTGGGTCTTCTAACTCAATCAGTTTGCCCAACAACTGAACCAAATGCAGATATCACTTGAACAGCAAGTGATAACGCAACATATTTTGATTCACAAGAGGATAACGCAATGGTTTGCTGCTTCTTTGATTTCCATCAAATTAGAGGCCCTTCCTTTGACAAACTAAAACATTATCCTCTAACACTTCTTTTACCAACAGCACATTCCAATTTCAACCTGATTGCTTTAAGCCGTAGATTGACTTGTTTAACTTATAAACTACATTCTCTTCTTCTTAATCTTATTTCCTTTTCAGGGGGGGTGGAATCCTCTTTTAGTAAAAGTTGTTTTTAAGTGGAAAATGCGTTGAAATGCATTTTAGGAGGGGGGAATTCCTATTTTTGTAAAAATCCTTTTTGGTTTGGAAAATGTGTTCAAATCTTTTCATGAAAATATGATAAAATTCATTTTCAGGGGGTGTGGAATTCTTATTTTCGTAAAAGTGCCTTTTGTTGTGGTAAATCTGTTCAAATGTATGAATTATAAGTCTTTTAATGAAAATATCAAAATATGATAAAATTCATTTTCAGGGGGGTTGGAATTCTTATTTTCGTAAAAGTGGTTTTTGCTGTGGAAAATCTGTTCAAATGCATAAATTATAGTGTTTTGACAAAAATTTTCAAATATGATAAAATTCATTTTCAGCCTGGGGTGCAATTCTTATTTTTGTAATATTTTGAAATCTTTTTGATGTGCCCTAAAAAATACATAAAAAAGTTCAAAATATTTTAATAACAATAAATCATGATATGTTTGTAAATGATGATCGTCCAGGTTAATAAAGTCCTGAGAAGGACTGTTTTGATGTTGACTGACGTTTCGACTACCTTAGCGGTAGTCATCTTCAGAGTCAAATGAGGTAAACGTCAGGTTAGCCGTATTTGTTGTCTGGTTCTTACGTCATTGTATTGTGTGTACAGGAAATGTGCAGAAATGTATATTGTCATTGTGGATTAGTGTGAAGTGAAATATTTTATTTTTTGGATTTGTGTGATTTAGGTGTGACGTTTTTAGTTGTAGTGTTAGGGTGTCAATTGTGTATTGTCATTGTGAATGAGTTTGAAGTGTAATGTTTTTAGTTGATCGTTTGTTTGTATTGTGAATAAGTCGTTTGTAAGGTGCCGGTAATTGCTGTGATCTGTTCAGGGTTTGTTCCAAGTTGGTATACCAACTTTCTAATGTAACCGTTTTCTATAGTCAGTACTGTAAGTGATGCATTTTGCCGAGTCCCAGTCAATGTTGTGCTTTGTGATTCGCTGATGTCCACTTTACAATCGTCCTCTATACGTGACAACAACTTGACAAAAGACGAACAACAAGCACGCAAACGACTAAAACACGACAACAACATCGTCATTTTACCAGCAGACAAAGGACGCGTGACTGTGGTCATGGACAGGGAATTACTTTAACAAAATGGACGCACTTGTTAACGACAGACAAACGTACGAACAACTCAAACGAGACCCAACACCATAACTAGTACGCAACTTAACAGCAAGATCTTCTCTATGAGAAAATCTAACATTATATCTGAACGTATTTACTATCGACTCAGATGTTCAGTACCACGACCACCCAGACTATACGGACTACCAAAACTTCACAAACCACAAATACCCATGCGACCAATTGTATCATTCTGTGGTTCGCCTACTTACGAACTTTCAAAGTACTTGACTAACATACTGCAACCACTTACAAACAAATCAAAACACAAGCTACAATCCACTGAAACTTTCATTAAAAAACTGTGCACTATACAAATACCAGACAACTATATACTAGTGTCTTTTGATGTGAAATCACTGTTCACCAGTATTCCACTTAATCTGGCACTTACTTGTACAAAAAACCCTCATTACAAACACCACGGACGTACTGCCATTACCGACAGAAGACATTATGGAGTTACTAGAGCTCTGCCTCACCTCGACTTACTTCCAATACAAAGGAACACACTACAAACAATTACATGGGACAGCAATGGGCTCGCCCGTTTCTGTGGTAGTTGCTGAAATTGTAATGCAATCTATAGAGGAACGGGCACTCATGACTTACAAACATGCACTACCTTTTTGGTTTCGCTACGTAGATGACACAATCACACAGCACTACATGCAGACGAGATTGATGACTTCCATACTATCAACAAACAGAACAGCCACATACAATTTACCAAAGATGTCGAAGAAAACGGAACTCTTCCTTTTCTCGACTGTTTGGTAAAACATGACAATCAAAAACTAGGAACAACAGTTTATCGCAAGCCAACACATACTGACCGACTACTAGACCAATCATCTTACACCACATCACACAAAGCCACCACAATCAGAACATTAACAAGACGTGCACAAATCATATGTGATTCACCGGACGCTCTACAGAAACGAAAACAACTATCTCAAACGTGTTTTTGACAAAACAACTATAACTCTGACTTTATCAAACGCAACACTTACAAACCCGACGAACCCAACGAAACGAACAACTCAGTGACAACAGCAACGATACCTTACATCAAAGGTACGTCTGAGACTCGCGTATCTTACGACCATACAACATACGTGTCGCACATAAACCAATCACAACATTACGACAAGTACTAACGAACATAAAGGACAAAGAACAACCCAACGAACGACAAGGTGCAGTTTACAAAATAAACTGCTCCGACTGCCACGCCTCTATATCGGGAAACTGGCAGGAACTTAAACATAAGGCTTACTGAGCACAAACGAGCTACTAAGAAACAAGACAAAACTAATCACATTGCCGAACATCACCGAATCACAAAGCACAACATTGACTGGGACTCGGCAAAATGCATCACTTACAGTACTGACTATAGAAAACGGCTTACATTAGAAAGTTGGTATACCAACTTGGAACAAACCCCCCTGAACAGATCACAGCAATTACCGGCACCTTACAAACGACTTATTCACAATACAAACAAACGATCAACTAAAAACATTACACTTCAAACTCATTCACAATGACAATACACAATTGACACCCTAACACTACAACTAAAAACGTCACACCTAAATCACACATCACAACTAAAAATAAAATATTTCACTTCACACTAATCCACAATGACAATATACATTTCCTGCACATTTCCTGTACACACAATACAATGACGTAAGAACCAGACAACAAATACGGCTAACCTGACGTTTACTCCTCATTTGACTCTGAAGATGACTACCGCTAAGGTAGTCGAAACGTCAGTCAACAACATCAAAAACAGTCCTTCTCAGGACTTTATTAACCTGGACGATCATCATTTACAAACATATCATGATTTATTGTTATTAAAATATTTTGAACTTTTTTATGTGTTTTTTAGGGCACATCAAAAAGATTTCAAAATATTACAAAAATAAGAATTGCATCCCAGGCTGAAAATGAATTTTATCATATTTGAAAATTTTTGTCAAGACACTATAATTTATGCATTTGAACAGATTTTCCACAGCAAAAACCACTTTTACGAAAATAAGAATTCCAACCCCCCTGAAAATGAATTTTATCATATTTTGATATTTTCATTAAAAGACTTATAATTCATACATTTGAACAGATTTACCACAACAAAAGGCACTTTTACGAAAATAAGAATTCCACACCCCCTGAAAATGAATTTTATCATATTTTCATATTTTTATTTAAAGACTACAATTCATACATTTGAACAGATTTCCCTCAAAAAAAAATTTTACAAAAATAGGAATTCCACCCCCTCCTGAAGACGAATTTTATCAGATTTAAAAATTTTCATGAAAACACTATAATTTATACATTTGAACACATTTTCCACATCAAAAAATTTTTTACAAAAAAATCGTGTCCACGTCACCTGGACATGAAATTTTTATATTTTTATCAAAAGACTACAATTCATGCATTTAAAGACATTTTCCACATCAAAAAGAACTTTCACAAAAATAAGAATCCCCCCCTAAAAATGAAAATTATCATATTTAAAAATTTTCATTAAAAGACTATAATTTTTGCATTTGAACACATTTTCCAAACCAAATAGAACTTTTACAAAAATGGGAATTTCACCCCCCTTGAAAATGAAATTTATTCTATTTTATAATTTTCACCAAAAGACTATAATTCATACATTTGAACAGATTTTCCACTACAAAAAGAACTTTTACAAATATAGGAATTCCACACCCCCAACCCTGAAAACGAACTTTATCATATTTAAAATTTTCATGAAAACACTATAATTTATGCATTTGAAAAGATTTTCCACAACAAAAAGCACTTTAACAAATATAGAATTTCCCCCCTGAAAATGAATATTATCATATTTTCATTAAAAGATTTGAACACATTTTCCAAACCAAAAAGGATTTTTACAAAAATAGGAATTCCCCCCTCCTAAAATGCATTTCAACGCATTTTCCACTTAAAAACAACATTTACTAAAAGAGGATTCCACCCCCCCTGAAAAGTAAATAAGATTAAGAAGAAGAGAATGTAGTTTATAAGTTAAACAAGTCAATCTACGGCTTAAAGCAATCAGGTTGAAATTGGAATGTGCTGTTGGTAAAAGAAGTGTTAGAGGATAATGTTTTAGTTTGTCAAAGGAAGGGCCTCTAATTTGATGGAAATCAAAGAAGCAGCAAACCATTGCGTTATCCTCTTGTGAATCAAAATATGTTGCGTTATCACTTGCTGTTCAAGTGATATCTGCATTTGGTTCAGTTGTTGGGCAAACTGATTGAGTTAGAAGACCCAGTCTAAATTTAGGAAAACAATCAAGGAACAATAGCATTATCCAAGGATCCAGTTAGTAGACAAAGAACAAAGCATATTGATGGAAAATACCATTTCATTCGTTCGAATATTAATGCAGGAAATGTTGTGGTAAATTATTGTCCTACTAATGATATGGTAGGTGACATCTTCACTAAGCCAGTTACTCGTAACAAGTTAATGAACTTCAAAGAATCATGTTTGGAAAATGAACTAATGCCATTTATTATCACTTAAGGGAAAGCTATACTAAAGAACACTTATATAAACATTTATGTAAATTTTTATGTTATGTTGATCTCGAAGAAATTCTAAAAAAACTTTATGAAGTTATGAGATCATGTGGGGGTGTTGGAGTCTGATCTCAAACTCCCTGAACTATTATGTAAATTCTAAATAATTAATTATTCCATGTGCTTTTTTCTACTACTCTCTGTAACATGGCGTATATTAAACTGTTGTTATATTTAATCGCTTTGATTATCCTCCATCATGTCAAGAGACGCACCGTCAACATGGAATCCTTATTTTGTTAAATGTTGTTTTTTAAGTGGAAAATGTGTTCAAATCTATGAATTATGTTCTTTTAATAAAAATATGGAAATATTATAAAATTCATTTTCAGAGGGTGTGGAATCCATACTTTTGTAAAATTTCTTCTTTTTAAGGAAAATGTGCTCAAATGTATGAATTATAGTCATTTGATTAAAATATGGAAATATGATATTATTCATTTTCAAGGGGGGTGGAAGCCACATTTCTGTAAAAGTTTTTTTTTAATCGGAAAATGTGTTGAAATGCAATAATTATAGTCTTTTGGTGAAATAATGGAAAGAAGCTTAAAATATGAAAACATAATATAATTCATTTTCAGGGGGTGTGGAATCCTTATTTTATTAAATGTTGTTTTTTGTTTTTTGTTAAAATGTTTTCAAATCTATGAATTATGTTCTTTTAATGAAAATATGGAAATATTATAAAATTCATTTTCAGGGGGTGTGGAATCGTGATTCTTCTAAATGTTCTTTTTTGAGGAAAATATGTTCAAATGTATGAATTATAGTGTTTTGATGAGAATATTTAAATATGATAAAATTCATTTTCAGGGGGGTGGAATCCCTATTATTATAAAAGTTGTTTTCCTTGTGGAAAATGTGTTCAAATGCATGATTTATGGTCTTTTGTGGAAAATATGAAAATATGATAAAACCCATTTTCAGGGGTGTGTGTGGAATCCTTATTTTTGTCAATGTTGTTTTTTAAGTGGAAAATGTGTTCAAATGCATGAATTATAGTCTTTTAATGAAAATATGGAAATATAATAAAACTCATTTTCAGGGGAGGTGGAATCCCTATTTTGGTAAAAGTTCTTGTCTTCATTTTAATGAAAATATGGAAATATGATAAAATTCATTTTCAGGGGGTGAGGTGGAATCCCTGTTTTTGTAAGATGTTTTTTGAATGGAAAATGTGTTGAAATGCATTATTTATAGTCTTTTGGTGAAAATATTGAAATATGATAAAATTCATTTTCAGGGGGGATGGACTCGATTGTTTGTCAAAGTTCTTTTTGAGGTGGAAAATGTGTTCAAATGCATGACTTATAGCCTTCTGATGAAAATATTGAAATATGATAAAATTCATTTTCAGGGGGCTGGAATCCCTATTTTGTGAAAGTTCCTTTTGTTGTAGAAAATGTGTTCAAATGCATTAATTATAGTCTTTTGGTGAAAATATGAAAATATGATAAAATTCATTTTCAGGTGGTGGACTGGATTTTTTTGTCAAAGTTCTTTTTGTTGTGGAAAATGGGCTCAAATAGATGAATTATACTCTTTTGGTGAAGATATAAAAACAAGATAAAATTCATTTTCAGTGGGGGTGGACTCGATTTTTTTGTCAAAGTTCTTTTTGATGTGGAAAATGTGTTCAAATGCTTTCGTTTAAGACGAAAGGTCGATTTCATTTTCCCTTGGTCAAAGTCAGCTTTTGTATCGTCACATTAATATAAATAATTTTCATCGATAATATGAAAAAACATTTTTAAGTAAGCGCTTCTGACATCACTACGCACGGTCTCACTATAATATTTAAACTCATTACACAAAGCTGACCACGATACACTTTACAAGAACGGAGTTATAACCTTCAATGCAAAAAGCCCCTAGTCAGGATATAATTACTAGAGAAAGCATGGTTTTTATGTATGTGAAGCAAGTTATTGCGTGATTTCATTTAACCATATAATGCTTCTTCTCCATTACAGTCGCTCTCGTTGTCCAAGAAATTATATCGCTTAGCTGAGCTGGAGAAACTTTATGATGTGAGTAATATAGAATGCGAACTGATTTCTCAAAGATGGCTCTCGGAGGAATGCGCGCAGGCAGGGATGACTTTTTTTACAACGCAAATCAAAAATGTAGTTGAAACATTACGTTGATTCCTGTTTATGAAATATTCGATGTATTTTTTTTCATTGTATTTTATTCAGTTTGATAAAAGCCATTTTCACCGAAGTGTTAAGCATCTTGGCAAACATCTACTTGAAGTCACGTGACATCATGTTAATTAATGACACTTATTTTTAAACAACTGCATCATTTTTCAACCAAGCGCAAGAAAATAAGGTTATTGCGACTTAGAAGTCCGTTACGCCAGTAGTAAACACTGAAGTCTCAATGACTTCGACGATACAGAACGAGTGTTCGAAATTTTCCGGCAAAAATTTTTTTTCTATATTTTGAAACTTGATTCAAAACGCAATTTCAAAACGCAATTTTTTCCTCCAAAGTAAAGATTTTAAAAATCGTGTTTAAATGAACAAATATGTTTTGTTATTCAACTCAAGCTACCGATGATTTACACCAACAACGCTACAAATTCTGCTGCGTAAAGGTTACAAACGAATCATTGGGGACACAATTTCTGCTATGTAACGGTTACAAACGGATAAGTGGGACACAATATCCTATTTGTGCAACAAATATTTGCACGCGCCATAAGTCTGATAGCAAGTATACCTGGATGGTAAGTCATTCTTGTAATCTCGTCCACCATCTTCTTACGATGCCATCCAAAATATCATCGTTGCTGATGTACTTTTCAAACAAATCGCTTTCCTCGTGATTTTTATCCTCAAGTTCTTGTATATTACCGCTGACCATCAACGTCTTTGTGTCTCAAAGGCACTACAATATTAAATACGCTGCTTTCCTATTTGCTGAAATGGATTTTTTAAAAGTTCGAAACTGTAAATGTTTTCAACTTCTGTGACGTGAACGGCCGTGAATAACAATAGAAATTCATTTCATTTTCAAAGGTCCCGTGTCCCCTCTCCCTCTAGTTGCTAAGCTTCGCCCACCCCCTCCCTCTCCTTCCGCTTTCCAATAGTGCCCAATCCCTCTAACTTGTAAAAATAGACACACAAACCTGTCTAGAAACTAGTGAAAATCTCGCCAAACGTGAACTGAGTTCCTTCTCGAAATGTTTTAAAGATAAAATTTCTGCGACAATTCCGCGTTCCTTTGCCATGTCGCAGTCGAGTTTCGTGTTTCAAAGAATAACAGACATTGCCTGATTTAAAGGAAATTCACTGTAACACAAAATAATTTTTTTTAAAGCATCTCGGTTCTTTTATAAAAACAACAATTATGTTTCACGATACACTTTTTTTAAGGCGGGGAGGGAGAGCAAAATTTTAGGGAACTTAGATAAAACTATTCGTAGTTTTAATTACTTTTCAACCTCACAGTAAATTTTTAACACCTCAGAACATAACACATTCTATCAGGTTCAAGAAAAGAAAACAATTTAATGTTTATATAAAGTGATCAATAGGGCGAGGATACAACTTAAATACATAATATGGCAAAATATGACCTAGTGCTCTGGCCTCCGTTTAATATAAACAAGTCACGTGTACCTGTGAATGACCAAATAAATGAGGTAAATTTAGAGAGCAACATCCAACTAGAGGATGACCCCACTCCACAAACTTCGTTTGAAAACTTGCATTTAAAAAAACACCACGAACATGTCAACTGAAATAAAAATTATGTAATGTTCTAATGAGGAGTCACTAGGGGGTGAACAAAGTACTTTATTATATTAAGGGGTGTGGGTAAAGGAAACTGAACCCGTCGAGGTTTAACATCGCCACATAAATTTTTTCACTTTGGGGATTTTCGTCTGAATGTATTATTGACGTGTTTATTGCATTCATTGGCGAAGTAAATTGACCAATCAAAAACGACTCAGTAAATATTTGACATAAGATATTCAAGAAAGTTCGGCTGTTTTTAAAAATTATATCAATTCCTTTCTTTTTTCCACAAAACTCTCAAAAATGACTTAAATGTTAGTGACGTGACGGTATGCGCAAAAAACTCTTTTCTTTTGAGATAATCACTATTTTTCACATTAAACATAACTCTGATATTAAACAGTTGAAAACAAAGATGAAGTCAGACCAGCCAGGATGAGTAATTTTATAAAATCAATACAATTACCTTTTCTGAAGCAAAGGCTATATCGCAGCATGCGAGAAGGGAAAGACCAAATCAAGCTATTGGACCGTTTACCGCAGCGATCAAAGGTTTAGGACACGTGACAAGAAATCGCAGGTCGTATTTATTGCAGGTCTACACCACAATCTGAATAATCTGTACCTCTATGCAATTAACGGCATAAATGTGCCATTCACTAAACAAACCAAAAATCAGTACCATCAACAAAAACCATTGAGACTTTAACAAGAACAATAGAGATGAATCAAGAGGCATAAAATCATTTATCACAAAACCTTTTCTATTGATGATGTCGACTATAACCAAACTTTTTATATCTTCTTTTGTAGCTACTTCATTCCTTTATATACGCAACTTCGAGCAAAGGGAAAGGGACCACTTCAATAACAAAGTTATATCATCACATAAAGAATGTTTAGTGCAGAGTTGATGTATCTTCTGTGAGTATCAGTTGACAACCTTCAGGTGGGCTCATATAATAATGGGGCCCATGATTATTATATGAACAAACAACTGACATCCACAAAGAATCCAAACTACAAATAAACATTCTTGGCCATAAATCACCATGACACATGAGCAATGAAAAACTAGTAAGAGTAATTGAAGTGAATGCCAAAGGTGGTAAAGGACTTTCACAACTCCATGCATGTGGGATCTACAATATGAGAAAATATGAAATAATGATATGCAAAGTAACAATGCATCAGCAAATTTAATTTATCATGAAATCTCATGCATTTCTTTCATATTATACTACATTGACTCCCAAAGACTATAATTCCTGCACTTAATACCATAAGACTAGAGTTTATGAACATAACTCCTGACATTTATAGTCCATGCCCCTAAATCACAAATAATATAATGATCCATCTAACTCACTAACACTGTACTTCCTGCACCTAACTCATAAACACTATATTACACACAATTAGCTTGGAAACACTATATTTCATGCACCTCACATTCAAAAACTAGAGTTTATGCACATAACTCTAAAGATTACATTTCACACACCTAAGTACTAATAATTAAATAAGACATTAATGAAATAAGACATAATTGTGTTGAGGCTAAACCTCTCAGATTTAAACACAAATTACTTTTAATGAAGTTCCAGATTGGAATATATGAAAACTTAAGAGGCAAGGTCAATGATGAGATTACTCCATCAACTTTAAGAACCAAATTCATATCATCAAACATTAGATAATTCCATTGTTATAAAATGTCTCTTTAGTTTGCAAGAAATTCTGGTAAAGCAGATGAAAGAAATGGTCTTTGGATTGCTTATTGTGCTTTTCATTTGGGAGACTACAGAGCGGCCTTGCAGGTATATTTTCTATCTGTCATTTGTCTTGATAATATACATATTATTATATACAATACTATGCCCATGCACTGTGTTACTTCAATAATAAAGTTACTTCTCTTCAATCACCACTAAATTTTTTATATTCCCAAGTATGTTTTGTCTTGAATGTAAATTAATTGCTAAACCAGAAATAACCTAATGTAGCTGGAAAGACAAAATTTAAAATCTTTACATTTAGTGGGAAGTTTCAATTGTTTATAAGTTTTCTATACGGGCCGTGTGATTTAATTAGAATATTGATAAGATTTTCACAAGGATAATATGTACAATAGGAAAGGCATCGAATTTAGAAATGTCAGCAAACCTGGAGCATACTTTTTATATTTCAAGTTTGTATCATATGTAAATGTCAGTTGAATTTCTATGTGCTAGTCTAATCATGCTTGTTGGAATGCATGATTTTATGCCTGCTTTTATTGAAAAAAAGATAGTATTCATAGCAAATATGTTCGAGATTTAGAAATGTGCTTTATGCCAACTATTCACTGAAATAACTATGAACTGTCAAGTGTCAAACACTTTCTGCATTTGTCCAATGCCCTCACGTACTTTGAATGTTTTTCCTGACTAAGTTGTCCTTAACATTTCTTGTAAATCGTAACAGTAAATTCATTGTATGCAGTGAAAACAATTTTAGTTGAAAAATTATATCGTGAACAACGTGTTTCAAGGCAACCTTTGGACGTGCATGAGATGACGCTCTCTAAACCGATAAATTAACATAAACTTACGCATTATAACTTTTCATAATTTACTCATACGACGTTAATATAAGTTTATAACTATTTTGGGCCAATTTGCTATTTGCTCCTAATTTTTTAAATAACATTTAGAATAAACAATCGTTCCAAGTGATGTAGTCCAATATAACGTTTTATTGATTGCAGATACACAATTGTGTTTCCCGCGCATAGTTTGATACATTTTACCGACTATGACACGTCGATAATTTGGTCCCACGATTTTAATTATGAATTCCCACTTTTTCACTGCGAACAAATAGACCATATGCCTTATTAATTTTTAATGAAAATGCACGCTGTGCATTCTTAGTAGTCACGCTACTACGGTAAACATCAACATGGCCACTGCGGATAGTGAGTGTGCAGCTGTTCTTTGTCGTCTTTCAGAGGTAGCTCAAAGGAATGAAAACCCTAGTTCTTTTCAGAACTCTTGCACGGGTATTCAGGAGTTTGTTACATCTGAAGCTTATGGCAAGCAAATCCCAGAAACGTCGACGAAGGCGAAGAAACGTGGAGGTGCTGGTGGCTTTACATGTTGTGTTCCTGGATGTTTCAGCAACAACAAAAAAATCCCGAGTTGTCCTTCTACAATTTTCCTGCCGGTAAAAGTGAAGAATCAAAGATGTTGCGAAAGAAATGGATAAATCTTATTTCACGGAAGGATTTCTTGCTAACTGTTGGGTATCAAATGTGTTCATTACATTTTGTTGGGGGACGTGAAACATACTCAAATCGACTACCGACTTTAGTACCAAAAGTCACTCTACCTACACCATCGATTCCGCGCTCTACTAATAAAGCAAGACACAGAACACATTTGCCTTCAAAAAAAAGTCAAAAGCAAGTAGACTTTTTTCTGAAATGGAAATTGCAGAAAATGATTCTTGTCAAGGTGAAGACATGACTGTTAGCGATGGTAATTCTGAAAATGTCGATCAAATTGAACATTTAAAAAAAGTAATCGGAGAGCTCCAGGCAAACAATGAAAAACTAAAGGCAGAAAATAATAAATTGAAAGCTGAAAATGAACAACACAAAACAGATATCATAGCTTTGAGTGAGAAGTTAAAAGAAAACCTGAAGGGCAACAAGTTCTCAATAGAACAGTTCAAGAACAATGATCGGCTATTTAGATTTTACATTGGTCTTACTTTTCATACTCTTTTTAAATCACTTGGTACATTGGTGAATAAGCTAGTGTATTTTGGCTCCAACACAGATTCAGGAAGAATGGTCTATGAGTCTATTAAAAAGCGAGGACCAAAACGATCTATTACAGCAGTACAAGAGTTCCTAGTTTTGGCTCATTTGCGATTGGGCATTTTGGAAGAAGATCTTGCCACGAGAGCAAGACTCTCTCAATCTCATATGTCCAGAATTTTCATTACATGGATTGACTTTTTGTATTCCAGGTTTTGGTCATACCCCATTTGGCCATGAAGAGATTTGGTACATTTTTGAGGTAGATGAGTACGCGTAAGTTCGGCAGGAACAGCAGAAAGCTTAAGATTCACAAAGTCTAACACTGTGTATAGTAACGCTGCGACATGTTTGCAGCATCCACCTTGTCCTGCTTTACAGTTACAAATACTTTACTCCACTTTAGTAGTTCTCTGATTTAAATGAACAAATACCGAATAGCTCACACTTTTCATAGATGCACCAACACGCGCCTTTACAACAAATAAAACCTCCCCATTTGAAGTAGAAACATTTGCTTTTACCATTGTATTCTTTACATATCCTTCTCGCCAGAGACCGTAACCTTTCTTCATATTTCTAAAAGCGTTAGGCGCATAATTATCGGATTTTCCTCTTCTACTTTTAAGTAGCTTATGCCCAAGCTTCTCGTGCGTAAAAGATGGAAGATTAGCCAAAGACTTTGCCCAATCTAAGCGACTAAATGTCGCGAGTTCTTATCTGGACTTGCAACGGTATTAGAATTTACACCAACTATCTTCGCCTTCGACGACGTTTCTGGGATTTCCTTGCCATAAGCTTCAGATGTAACAAACTCCTGAATAACCGTGCAAGAGTTCTGAAAAGAACTAGGGTTTTCATTCGTTTGAGTTACCTCTGAAGGACGACAAAGAACAGCTGCACAATCACTATCCGCAGTGCCCATGTTGATGTTTACCGTAGTACCTGTCTGACTACTAAGACCAGAATGCACAGCGCGCATTTTCATTAAAAATTAATAAGGCATATGCTCTATTCATTGACAGCATCCACAAAATACGAAAAGTCTGTCTTGTTACTGAATCCATAAATTCGTCCGATTAAAACAAGGCTTCACCAGTTATGACGTGATTACAGTCTATACACGCCGTATATTGTTTGGTCTGGTTTGATGTCTTTAACCTCCATCTCTTATACAATCGCTGAACATTGATATTTTGTGTTTGTAAATGATGATCGTCCAGGTTAATAAAGTCCTGAGAAGGACTGTTTTTGATGTTGTTGACTGACGTTTCGACTACCTTAGCGGTAGTCATCTTCAGAGTCAAATGAGGAGTAAACGTCAGGTTAGCCGTATTTGTTGTCTGGTTCTTACGTCATTGTATTGTGTGTACAGGAAATGTGCAGGAAATGTGTATTGTCATTGTGGATTAGTGTGAAGTGAAATATTTTATTTTTAGTTGTGATGTGTGATTTAGGTGTGACGTTTTTAGTTGTAGTGTGTGGGTGTCAATTGTGTATTGTCATTGTGAATTAGTTTGAAGTGTAATGTTTTTAGTTGATCGTTTGTTTGTATTGTGAATAAGTCGTTTGTAAGGTGCCGGTAATTGCTGTGATCTGTTCAGGGGGGTTTGTTCCAAGTTGGTATACCAACTTTCTAATGTAAGCCGTTGTCTATGGTCAGTACTGTAAGTGATGCATTTTGCCGAGTCCCAGTCAATGTTGTGCTTTATGATTCGGTGATGTTCGGCAATGTGATTAGTTTTGTCTTGTTTCTTAGTAGCTCGTTTGTGCTCAGTAAGTCTTATGTTTAAGTTCCTGCCAGTTTAAGAACCAGACAACAAATACGGCTAACCTGACGTTTACTTCTCATTTGACTCTGAAGATGACTACCGCTAAGGTTGTCGAAACGTCAGTCAACAACATCAAAAACAGTCCTTCTCAGGACTTTATTAACCTGGACGATCATCATTTACAAACATATAACGATACTCCCGGGTTCAAACCATTTACTTTATTGCGATCATTTGGACGACAGAGCGAACAACTTGCTAACGACTACATACGTTTTGCAAGCAACGTCAGACGCATACGCCAACAACTCTGGTTCAACCACTGCTGCAAGGATTTTGGTCTCGTTCCGGCAGGACTTAGAATTAAGTCTCCGTTGAACACACAAGAGGCTATTCAGATTGTCAAATCCACCAGCAGACGACTGATACGAGCACGGATTAACGACTGTCATAGACGAATCAACTATTACATCAAACAACAAGAACAAAGACTGAACAAACTGAAGGAACTCATACCAACGACAGTAAGTGATACTTTACTTTCTACCATACAAACTATTGCAGAGAAACGAGCAAACAAGACAGAGACACAACACCAAATCAAACAGCAACAAAAACTTGAACGTTTAAAACAAACTAAAACACGTGCAAGACATAAACATGACGATAACTGGGTGAGGAATATTTCTTCCCGCCCATTAGACGAAACTGAAACGCGACTACTATCTTACGGACTAAAACATTCCATAACACCTAGACAAATCCCGACTGAGACGATAGTATCAAGTGTCGAGGCTGTCCTAGCGTATCAAAGAGACTTGTCAGACACAACAAAAGACGAGATCAGAAGCAGGATAGCCTCCACTTTACAATCGTCCTCTATACGTGACAACAACTTGACAAAAGACGAACAACAAGCACTCAAACGACTAAAACACGACAACAACATCGTCATTTTACCAGCAGACAAAGGACGCGTGACTGTGGTCATGGACAGGAATGATTACTTTAACAAAATGGACGCACTTGTTAACGACAGACAAACGTACGAACAACTCAAACGAGACCCAACACCATCACTAGTACGCAAACTTAACAGCAAGATCTTCTCTATGAGAAAATCTAACATTATATCTGAACGTATTTACTATCGACTCAGATGTTCAGTACCACGACCACCCAGACTATACGGACTACCAAAACTTCACAAACCACAAATACCCATGCGACCAATTGTATCATTCTGTGGTTCGCCTACTTACGAACTTTCAAAGTACTTGACTAACATACTGCAACCACTAACAAACAAATCAAAACACAAGCTACAATCCACTGAAACTTTCATTAAAAAACTGTGCACTATACAAATACCAGACAACTATATACTAGTGTCTTTTGATGTGAAATCACTGTTCACCAGTATTCCACTTAATCTGGCACTTACTTGTACAAAACCCTCATTACAAACACCACGGACGTACTGCCATTACCGACAGAAGACATTATGGAGTTACTAGAGCTCTGCCTCACCTCGACTTACTTCAATACAAAGGAACACACTACAAACAATTACATGGGACAGCAATGGGCTCGCCCGTTTCTGTTGTAGTTGCTTGTAATGCAATCTATAGAGGAACGGGCACTCATGACTTACAAACATGCATTACCTTTTTGGTTTCGCTACGTAGATGACACAATCACAGCACTACATGCAGACGAGATTGATGACTTCCATACTCACATCAACAAACAGAACAGTCACATACAATTTACCAAAGATGTCGAAGAAAACGGAACTCTTCCTTTTCTCGACTGTTTGGTAAAACATGACAATCAAAAACTAGGAACAACAGTTTATCGCAAGCCAACACATACTGACCGACTACTAGACCAATCATCTTACAACCCTACATCACACAAAGCCACCACAATCAGAACATTAACAAGACGTGCACAAATCATATGTGATTCACCGGACGCTCTACAAAACGAAAACAACTATCTCAAACGTGTTTTTGACAAAAACAACTATAACTCTGACTTTATCAAACGCAACACTTACAAACCCAACGAACCCAACGAAACGAACAACTCAGTGACAACAGCAACGATACCTTACATCAAAGGTACGTCTGAGACTATCTCGTATCTTACGACCATACAACATACGTGTCGCACATAAACCAATCACAACATTACGACAAGTACTAACGAACATAAAGGACAAAGAACAACCCAACGAACGACAAGGTGCAGTTTACAAAATAAACTGCTCCGACTGCCACGCCTCCTATATCGGGGAAACTGGCAGGAACTTAAACATAAGACTTACTGAGCACAAACGAGCTACTAAGAAACAAGACAAAACTAATCACATTGCCGAACATCACCGAATCACAAAGCACAACATTGACTGGGACTCGGCAAAATGCATCACTTACAGTACTGACTATAGACAACGGCTTACATTAGAAAGTTGGTATACCAACTTGGAACAAACCCCTGAACAGATCACAGCAATTACCGGCACCTTACAAACGACTTATTCACAATACAAACAAACGATCAACTAAAAACATTACACTTCAAACTAATTCACAATGACAATACACAATTGACACCCACACACTACAACTAAAACGTCACACCTAAATCACACATCACAACTAAAAATAAAATATTTCACTTCACACTAATCCACAATGACAATACACATTTCCTGCACATTTCCTGTACACACAATACAATGACGTAAGAACCAGACAACAAATACGGCTAACCTGACGTTTACTCCTCATTTGACTCTGAAGATGACTACCGCTAAGGTTGTCGAAACGTCAGTCAACAACATCAAAAACAGTCCTTCTCAGGACTTTATTAACCTGGACGATCATCATTTACAAACATATAACGATACTCCCGGGTTCAAACCATTTACGATATTTTGTGTGATAGAATTATATGCTTAAATCTCTCACCAGCAGAGGTAGGAAATCTTTAGTGTTGGCAACTTGATCTATTTCGTCTGTTGCAGCACTTGAAAATTTCGTATTCTTTAGACCATTTTGCCTCATTTTCGATGATGGCTTTAAAACTGGTTGAATTTATGACATTTTCTACAAGGTGAGGTTTTGTTCTAGGTGACACTCGAAAACGGAATGCGGAATTTCAAACACTGGGACTCTTCATTGTTTTATCTCTGGGTTGTTTATTCGCTTTTGCTTGCTAATCTTTTTAAAATCATTTATGGAGATCTTTTCTTATACAGTATCGACCTCGAGTAATATGACTTGACTTGCGAGTAGCAAATGGCGAGTGGGCGAGTGACTCGCGATGCAGTTGCCAGTCACTCTCGAGTGCTAGGAGTTTGCGAGTTAATAAGTGACTCGCTGTTTGCGAGTGAATCGAAATAACTCGCAAAAATTTCTTTCTCCAGTATTTGAAATTGACAAACATAATCTTAAGTGTAGTGAAAAGTAAAATGTGTTCAACATTTTGAAGGCAACGGTTTTATATCTTTTTATAAAACATAGGAGCAAAACGAGTATTCATTTGAAGCAATATCTCGGGACCTAATGACGTTAAAATCTTTTGAATTTTTTTACAAAAGCATTTTAATAACTTCACATTTTTCATGGAGCAAACGTTATTCGTAAAGCGGTAGAGACCATAGAGAAATGTAAAGCAAGTGGCACTCAAGAAATGAGTAAATCGAATTAGCGCCCAAACATTTTCCTCTAACAGTCTTAGATTATGGACATATATAATCTTAGGAAACAATGCAGAATACAAGAAATTTTTGCGAGTTATTTCGATTAACTCGCAAACAGCGAATTATTTTATCCACTCGCAAACAGCGAGTCACTTATTCACTCGCAAACTTCTCACACTCTCGATTGACTCGCAATTGACTGGCTAGTCACTCGCCTATTAGCCATTCGATACTCGCGAGTCAAGTCATGTTACTCGAGGTCGGTAATGTAAAAAATGGTGTTATTCTCTTACTATCACATTTCTCTGTGAACTAATCCAGTTTTACGTATGTAGTTTGCGGAAAATAGCTAACTCCACCGTAAATATCATTTATGCACTCATTAACACAAAGTAATGGAAAGGAACTGCGTATAATGCCTAAAAAACCGTGGATAGCGTTCATAGCACAACAACTACGCAAAGAATTCATTGCACGTGTACCAAGCGTGATCGCCCTAGCAGCGCGTATTAAGTATTGAGCAAGCTATGGCGTTTCATGTATCAGTATGACGGCTGGTCACCGCCAAAATTAAAACATGACATTCGGCAATGTGAACATGACATTGGGCAATGTGAACATGACATTCGGCAATGCCAATATGACATTTGGCAATGCGAACATAACATTTGGCAATGCGAACATGACATTCGGCGATGCGAACATACATTCGGCAATGTGAATATGACATTTGGCAATGCGAACATGACATTCGGCAATACGAACATGACATTCGGCGATACAAACATAAGCCATATGAACACAGCGCATTATGTACAGCGGATTTGCGTAACAGTAATTGCAACATGCGATAGTTATGTACAGCGGTTATTATTATTTCGCCCATTGAGTTCTATGAGACCTGGAGAGGAAACGTTAACAAAATATGGCGCGCCAAGATGGACAATATTACCAAAATCGAAAATATTTATAACGAAACACATTATCGCATGTCGAAAATAATATACTGGCAACTTTTTCAATATTTGTAAAACGAAACGCAAAAATATAAAAGAAAACAAAAATTCGTTTACCATAATTTATATATACACAACGAAATTTATTTTTCAAGTTATGAAAATTATTTTTATAAAACGAAACTCATTTATATAAAACGAAATTGACATTCATAAAACGACATTTTTTACCGCGCCCTGCCACTGACATCAAAGAAAAAACGGCGTTTTGACTTTTTTCCTCCTCCATAATTTACACTTGGGTTGAACAGTGGAGACGTGTGGTGCATTGAAGTATTTAATAGCTGCTGTAGTCGCTGCTCCTCCGACTGTTGTGGTTGTGGATGAACGACCATTTGCAGAAGGGAAGAACAGAGTGCGTATCGTACTTTCAATATTGCTAGCGTTAGCATCGTTATCTCCTTCAAAAGTTCTTTCACAATTGTTGGAGCAATCACTTTCAGAGAGCTGAGTGATTGCTGCAACAAGGTTTGTCAAGTTATTTAAGTTCCTTCGCGAAGACATCCTCAAAATTTTGTAGTGGATGGCTCTTTGCAGGCTACAAAATAATGGCCGCAAAAAAGCGGTAAAAAATGTCGTTTGTTCGAAGAAAATGTCGTTTTATGAATGTCAATTTCGTTTTATATAAATGAGTTTCGTTTTATAAAAATAACTTTCATAACTTGAAAAATAAATTTCGTTGTGTATATATAAATTATGGTAAACGAATTTTTGTTTTCTTTTATATTTTTGCGTTTCGTTTTACAAATATTGAAAAAGTTGCCAGTATATTATTTTCGACATACGATAATGTGTTTCGTTATAAATATTTTCAATTTTGGTAATATTGTCCATCTTGGCGCGCCATAACAAAATTACTAAAAATTATTAGCGCGTGGCCGCGTGGTCAAAAACATGGCGGATTTTGGTTGTCAAAGTCAGCGGAAAGACGCGGGCTCATAAAATAAAATTTTTTTCGCCCACTCGGATTCGGCGACCACAATTGCGATTATATAAAATATCAATGCCAAAAACAAAAACTGTTAGAAATTTTATCTATAAAACATGCTGCAAACTTGTTTGGTATACGGATGCTGAAGTAATGCCAGAAAAGGAAACATTTCATGACACCGGTAAGCAACGTAAGATTGTTTACCATTTAAAGTGTTCAGTGTTTTGTTTTAAGTCTATATTTGAAGTGTGATGGTATATATTTTGTGAATGTTTTTACTCCTAAGTTATAATTTAAGTTATGTTTATGCAGTCTTATTTGTTCTTTACTTAATCGCTTGCTAGACGAGGCAAAGCATCCAGTTCTTATCGAGATATGCATATCTTAAAACTCCTTGTTTCAACTGAGTTGAAATGGAGGATTTTTTCATGATATTTTTCTGAAAATATGAAGCAAATATTAAGGACAGAGCTGTATTGAAATCAAATGCAGTGCAAGATTAATTAATCAACTCTTTGGCACATGTGTACAATAAAAAATACATGTATTAAACAGCTAGCCTGGACAATTTGACAGATTATGGACAATCATGATGATGGTGTGTAAAGGTTTGCTTTATGCTAAAAGTTTTATAAATGCCAACTGGTGTTTCTGTAGATGAATTGTTTGTTGTACAGTGTAGTAAACAGGTTAGTACATCAAAATCAAGATAAAAACTACTTTGTTCAATAATGTGCTAATTTTGCTCCTACCTTGAAATATTTGCTCAAGAAAAGATTATGATGACATGCATGAAACATTAAATACAGTACTGCATCATCTGACAAAATCCATACGTTTTTTAATTCCAGGTGATTAAAAATTCACATAAGATGCATTGGTTGCAATGAAGTTGAATGTGGAAGAAGCAAAAATTGATGGCAAAGAACTTTTTATGTCTTTTGAAGAATAACGATATCATTTAAACGAATAACAATAGCAATGTAGTAAAAGAAGCAACATCTGCCTTCAACATGAGACTTTTCCAATTATGTATAGTTACTTTGTACAAAATACTATTTTAGATAAACTTGATTTTTAAGTCATTCACTAATATTTTACCAAAAGACAAATAGAAAAATTTAAAGGCATAATGTAAAATTCAAAAGTGTGTGAAGTTGTTTGAACCTAGAAAAAATTAGTATAGGTACTAGTAATTTGTAAGGACACAAGAGAAAAGTAGTGCAAGAAGGTTAGCATTTTTGAGAATTAATACGTTCTTCTTGACATACATTACACAAGACCATAATATTATAAATAATGTCTGTACAATAACAATTATACAACATGCTAAATATCTTCACCTACATTACATTTATTTAAACAGGTTTGCCTTCATGCAGCAATAAGAAAAGTGTTATGTCAGAGAAACCAATGCACTTTAATTTAAGAAATCATATTTTCAATGGGAAATTAATGTAGTTCTGTTCAGTAGTAGATCCATGGTTGTCAATGACAATCCAGTTTCTGATATCTTGGCTCAAAACAGAACCAGCAACATGATTATCGAATTTCTGAATTTCATTCATTTGCTCTCCTAGTTCAAGATATTTTCTTCATAAGTTCTCAGTAGATTTATCAGAATATCATAATACCTTATAAGACACCCAGAATCAATCCTACAAAAAACACTCAAAAAAATTACATACCTACTTAAAAAATATTTCCAATCGACTTAAGTCGTAGGGGTAAGCTAACTTTTTCTAACTCCTTTTTGGACATTCTAACTAAGATTTACCAATCCATTTAAGAAAGACAGTTGGACCAAGCTGTTAACAAACAGTCAAAAACACAAGTATTGCGCATGGGATTATGCATTAAAGATTAACGACACATTGACAGTGTAAAGAATGCCGTTTGATATTTATTTCTAATATAGCAAAACATTACTTGACAAAATATTCGTTTTTTTCCAGTAGATTTACCTCATTTAAATGTGTGTGTCTATTTCAAAAAAACCTGAAGCATCATTTCAATATTTTATGCTTACGGTATCGTGGTTGTTTTCGTTAGTTGTTATTAATATAAGCAGTAATAGAGATCCGGATTCGGGAGGGAGCGAATGTTATTAATTTTTCTCAAATTGGAAGTTTTGACAACCAAAATCCGCCTTTACCGCCATGTTTTTGACCACGAGGTCCAGGCCCTTTTCCCCTCCAGGTCTTATAGAACTCAGTGAGTTCGCCATGAGCTTTGTGTGAGAACCATTGTAATAACTTCGTAAATATTTACCAATGGAGGATGAAACTAATAAGCGACAAGAGGCCGCTAGGCTAATATGAGAAGCAGCGAAACTGTTAGAGAACTCAGAATGTGGAGAAGAAAAGGCAAAGAAAACTTCTACCACCGCAGAATTGCAAAAACGTTTCGCACTGTACTCTTCTGTAAGGCAAAATCTATGTCAAACTGTTCAAAAAGCAAAACGTCAGCGCAAGTTGACCCCAATGTTCTGCCCGTCTACTACGTGGACCCACCGCTTTTGTCTTCTAGCTAACAAAAACAAATCTGTTGATCGGACTGTTTATGGAAAAGAAAAGTTGAAAACTAGCGTGCTTGGAGAGAAAAAATAGCTTTTAAAAACAAGAAAAGGAGGCATCAGTTTCTCACACAAGTTCTTCAAAGTCAATACCCATTGTTAAAAGAAGCTGGAAGTATCTGTAGAATGACTGGATATCAGCGGCTTCAAGTCATTCCTTCTTGACAGAATGGGTATTTAATTCCTTATTTACGTGATGAGTCTACACTTAGACAGGCAGTAGCATACATCCGCCCATTTCAAAAATCCATTGATTTACATGATGTTGAAGATCAGTGCACTATATACTTATGTACTGCAGCCATTCACACCTTCCCCTGATATTTGTGTGATTGTAAATTGAGATCTATGCTACCTAGTTTTTTTTATTAATAAATTGTATTTGCTTATAAGTATTCTGTGGCCAACATCCCTACTGTTCCTTGCTTGACATGCATTATGGAGATAAGCATTGATGAAGAATCGAATCTAAAACATCAGCGTTTTCATGTTGAAGAGGAGCAAGAAATGAGAAAGTATGGAATATCCACTGGGCATACTCAATATCAGTACCTAAAGAAGCTCAGAATAAGTCTCAGAAACCACGCAAACTGATATACACAGATATTCTTGGTCCATTTGAAGTGCCTAGCCTCGAAAATTGAGAAGCGATAATGGAGCAGAGTATACATCGAAGCAATTCAAAGCTTACTGCATAGAATCAAAAGTAAAGCAGGAATTTACGGTACCCAAAACCCCGCAATAAAATGGAGTTGCCGAATGCTATAATCGCACTCTAGTTGAAATGGGACGATGTCTATTAATCCAAGCACAGTTACCAAAACGTTATTGGGTAAGAGCCTTATTCACAGCATCTCATATGAGAAATCTCACCGTTACTGCCAACAGCGAAGAAGATAAAAGTCTTTTCGAGCTATTCACCGAAAAAACGCCAAGATTAAATCATCTACGCACTTTTGCACAGCATACGTCATGAAAAGGAAGATCAACCTAAAGAAATTGGATTCAAGATCTGTGAAAGCAAAATTTATTGGTTACGATGACAAAAGCACGGCTTACATCCTGCAAGAATTCGAATCAATGAAGTCATCAAAGCACGCAATGTTGTCTTCAAAGAAACTGAAATTCAACCTTCTTCAGCAAAAGATACGATAAAAATCCGGAACCACCAAATCTTATGAGCCCCATCATGGATTTCAACGATGATCGTTCGAAAGATGAGAAAACAAAGGAACCGATTTAAAATGAAGTTGGGGAAAATAATGTACCGATACCCGCTGTTCAACATCAGCAAGAAGATGAAGAAAATCCAGAGGAAGAAATCTCGCTTCCTAGAGAAAGCAGAAATCGGCGGCCACCAGAAAAGTATGGATTACACTATACGTTCAACACAACTAATAAAGAAATTCATCTAGGACAGCCAGAAGGTTTTACCAAGAAAGCAAAATCAGGACGAAAGCAAGTTTGCAAGCTAAACAAATGAATTTATGGATTGAAACAAGCGGCAAAGAATTGGTATGAAGCATTGGCTAGTCTATTTATTAAAGAAAAATTCAAACGTAGCTGCAACGATTATTGTTTATTTGTGAGAAAGGAAGAAGATGGAACATCCTCATACGCAGGGGCGGATCTACACTCTAAAAAAATCCTGGTTAAAAAATCCTGGTTGAATGAATTTCAACCCCAAATGTGTTAAGTTAATTCAGATTTTGGTTAAAATCCTCTTTAATTTTTAGTTCAACACTGAACTACCAAGATCCAGGTTAAGAAAAAATCAAAATGATGGCTCACTAATTTTCGGGACAAAATAGTCAAAATTTGATTATAATTTGCGCCATTAATGCTTATACAGAAACAAAAAATAAAGCAAACTTTTTCGGGTGTCGATATACATATTTAGAAAATTTGAGAAGATGCCAATCGTTGGAAAACGCTATTTAAATGCTGTCATTAGTTTAAGGAGTGGGGAAAACAACTAGTATATTGCATGCAGCTCATGAAAACCTCCGAGTGATAAAAGCGAAGCACTAGTCTGGACAAACACCACTCATCTTACATAATTAGTTGAGAATACGTACGTTTCTTTTGATCGTTTGATCATAGCAAACGAAACAACCCTGTGCAAATTCCGGGGTTGGACGGTCACCTGAGATAAACAATGAAGAAATCCCTGTCATTTGAGACTGAGAGCAACTGCTTTGTTAAGCTTTCATGAAAGGGGGAAAGAAAAATGGCTGATCGAGAAGTACGAGAACCGCTCGACAATTTCAACTTAGGCAATAAAGTTTTAGTGAAAAAGTCATATTTTCATCTCATTAAGATTTAGATCAAAACTTGTGATGAGAATTTTAAAGTACAAGTATGTTTCCATCAGAATTAAAAACATTCGTAGCTACATTCATCAACGGTACAGCTTTGTTGGTGTTGAAAATTAAAAGTTAGCAAACAACCATCTGCTACAATATTTAAAAATAATCAGTGTAATTCTAATCAGTGTATTTCTGAACAATTATGATTGTTGTTAGTGTTTTAAGCTATTGCACCAAATACTAGTTGCAATCTCCTCAAACACTCCATTTTGTACCTGACAGTTATGAATTTACTCATGAAAATCTAAACAATAATTTTGGAATGAATGACCCCCTGAAAAATTGACAATTTTGGTAGACTTGTCGCGCAGCAAGAGCTAAATAATCGTTTCAAGTCTATGCTTAAGCCTTTATAAACTGTGATGGCAGACCTAAGAGAATTGTCCTCGAACTAGCATTACCCATAAAAGCCTGGTCATGATATTGGTCTGAGAAGCTAGGAGAAGCTAGAAACAGTTAAATAGACAGACACTTGACTATAAAACACAAGAATATATTAAATATAGTTTCACAAAATATAATTTCGTCTCAATTCTAAAATACACTGTCTTCATGGTAAGTAGTGTTTGTAAGTAGTGATGCTGTAGATATTTTTTCTTTGACAAGTTAAACTATAACAATTTACATATGTAAGTGTGTACAAGACTTTCCATCTGGCAAGTTAAACTGTAAACTGTTTACCATCAAAAAGAAGGTTATTTTCATGTTCAATGTAGAAATTATATAGTTGGACTAAAACCTTTGGCATGGTTACCTTTGCTGTTCCTTAGCATATTTTTCTCGATATCACATGCTCATTTATTTGTAAAGTTTGTTAGTTAGTGATTACAATATTTTAATTTTTAAACATTATTTTTTATAGATTTTGATGTACTAGAATTAGATGATACAGAATATGCTAATGTATCTTAAAAAAAATTTGTAGGTTCATCAAATATTTATTGCAAATGAAATACGTGAAGTGTTATGGCATCTTTAGAGTCATATGATTGTGCCCAACAGTGATATAGCAATCTCAATAGTTTGGGGAGCTGGTATTCATTTGAGTGCTTGTTTTGTCATGCTAATTTCTTAAAATAATTGTTTCTTCGGGATTAAAACATGCATTAAATTTTTACTTCATTGTTGGCTAAGGTTTCTTAGAGCTTGCATATACAGAAACACAAAACAGCTCGGCAATATACGCAATATAAATAGCTTGTGCACCAACTTTCATTGATGCTTTCAACATGCTTAATTTTGCAGTAAGACTAAAAGTGGAATACCCAGCTTGTAAGTTGTGATCCTGCTCCATAAATTTTAGAGCATCATTATTTTAACAGTAAATGAGAACATAAGAGTCAACATAACTGGACTTAAGACGTGGGGTGAATACACCTGTGATTTTTATGTAAATTTACTTTATTACGATGATTGGTTTCCGTGGTAAAAGAATCACACAACTTGTTACTGCTTGTCTTGTATCTTCACGTCTGTAGTATTACTTTTTGTATTATTCGCGTATAAATGCAATTATTGCTTCCTATGAAATACATCCAATTGCCTGAAAGGTTTGTAGAGTAATTTTCTGGAAAAAATAATTTTTACCTAATTGGTGGTGCACTTCTATGTTATAGAGGGCTAGAGTTTTTTTAGAACACTGCTCGAAAGAAAATATGTATTAATTGCTCTACTGCGGTGGGCAATGCATGTAAGCGATGTTTCAACTGTGGACAGCTCATTCCAGAGGCCTCTTTAGTCTCAATATCACAATATTTGACCACGACAAGACAGAAAATGCTGCTGATGAAAAGCGTTAGATATGTATCTTAGGGTATTGGAGCAGATGTTAAAATATCAATGTATAATTTGATTGGTTTCGGAATTGGACTTTTTTTGAAGGGTCAGACTCTTCATCAGAACCACGGCTATCATGTAGTGGTAATGTATTATCACCCATCAACAACTTGAGGTCCAACCATCTGTGATTATGCTGCAACTCATGGCTTAGCGAGAGATTTTATTAGTAGCAGTAGTGTAATTGGAAAATCATCCAGAAATACTATTCCTGCCTCTACCTCCCCTTCCGTGTCGTTTTCTGTTTCCCGTTCTACTTCAGCATCTTCATCTGTCACTCTTTGTAGCTCTGTTACAACCTCTCTTCCAGTTAGTAGCGCTGTTTCGACATTCATTCCTATACGCAAAGATCTTCATCTTTGTACGATTTCTGCGACTTTCGAATCTCCCTTCCTCTCTGCTGCTACCAATACCAATACAAATGTCTTCACTGATTCTTTTAGCACTAACACCACTCTGGCCTCTTCCAGTAGATGTACCTCTATCGGCAATTCTTTATCTGTTTCAACCTCTTCTTCATCTTCTTCAAGCTCGTTCGTCGCTACAACATCTGTGTCTACCATATCTAAAACGACGGCTCCATCTGTTCCTACAGCAACTTTTAGCACAGATCAGGAATAGTGTACATAGGCATTAGAATGTTCGATTTTTTAGGTTCTTAGAAGTTTTTAGGTTGTCGCAAAACAAGTTCGATCTTTTGTTGATTAATTTTGTCATCAACATTGAACACATTTCACAACAATAGACATGACCAAACACACATGACTACTTTCAGCTTTAAAATGTTAAAACTTATTTGGTTCTTTGGCAGCCACGCATATGCCGATGATGCGTAGCAATATTTCTTCTGTCATAAATAGTGATCAACGAAGCAAATGGCTATGTCCTGAATTTAAATTGTTTCATTTACACTTAGGAACTGTTGTAGCATTGGCCAACGAGAATGGCGTAGTGTGTGGTTTTGGATGTTTCTCAGGAATGTCGAAGGTGCATAATCGGCCCGTGACTCCCGGCTACCTATTTGTCTTTTTTACTAGTGTGGTACCGGCAAAACAGTTCTCCACTATTGCCTGGTCCATTCGACGAAGATGTCGTAAGACCTGGCGAATCTTACATTTTGCCAGTTGACAGAATGTTTGTTGCTGGACCAGATGATTTTATTCACAATATATAACTACGTAAATCTTCCGCATTTTTTTCTTTATAGATTTTATTGTTTTCGTAAAGAAACTTCCTTGTATATGTATATTGTAGTAAATTTTCTATTTTTGTGCCTGATCTTCGAGGGGAGATATTTTTGTTTGATATCATTGTATTATAAAAAGAACAGATTTTATATTATGCGCGTCATATCACGTAAGAAGTCCAAATAAAAAATTTCCGAGTCGTGAAATAAGACATTTATAACTACTTTGAACTTCACACTTTTTGTACTGCAGGGGAATTTCTTGTAAGTTATTTCTTAAAGTTTTCACACGGTATATCAATGAATGGAAAATGGAGATTTTGATGGAATAAAAGTGTAGGGTAAGGCAGCGTGCTAAAACGTTTATGCATGTTTTACAACAGTGGAATGAACATGAGCGAAAAGACTTTAGTTTCTCTTACTAAGACATCTTACTAAGACATCTTTCTCTTACAAAGACATGGTGGAATTTTTATTCAATCCTTCATTTGTTCAATATTTTTCGTATATGCGGATGCTTATGTCATGTCCTTTAGAAATCAGCCAATAGTGAAATATTTAATGCCTGATGATATTGTTGTGCCGATTTCACTGTTATACTTTACGTTAAATTTCCAAAAACAATAACTTGAATGCTAGTTGCAACATAGATATATAGTTTATAACCAAATGAAATGAGATGCACTTTCTCACGTAAAAATTGACGTATGAAAAATATCTGTAGTCGCAGCCTAGTGACAGAGCATTGGAAAATACAACAATAGATTAAATGCTAAATATATGTTCTACTTCATAGATCATACACTCATTCTTTCATAATTGCATTAAAAAATATTCCAAAGTAAATAGATTAGAAAATAAAATTTGCGATATGTCTTAGAACAACTAGAGCTCATTTGTTATCTAAAATATTATGTAATACACGTACGCATTTTTTATTCAAGTGTTGTTCACCTATTAATTCCAAAAATAAGATGATTTAAAAGTTTTTCTTTATGGAGATGCATATTAAATTGAGAAAAAACTGTCAACTGTTGCGTCAAAAAACACTAAGACGCTAACAACCAACGAACTATATTCCAGGTGTATCAAAAAAGTAGACTCTTGGAAAAGTTTCTCTAAAATAAGACGCGCATGTGTATTTTAACGTTCTCTGGTAAAGCTGGTAGTGATTTATTTGCAAATTTAATAAAGTACAATATGAGATTAAGAAGCCAATTCCTAAGGTAAGTGAAATGCAAAAAAGGAAAAAAATTCAAGTGTTTTAAAGATCTTGCGTTGGCCAGCGATTGCCCTCAAATTGCTTGCAATGAAGATAGCTTGCACAACCTCCTCCATATTTTGACTCAGGGTAATTAAATGGTTTTTTCAATGAAAATTTTCATGCGCATGGGCTTTGTTTTGGTTTATTTCTTATATTTATTCCATTTATTTCCATTTCTATACACATATACATTACTGTATTACTCCATTCCATTACGCCTACTACATACATTCTATACACTATACCTCTTATCACTATACACACTATATACTATTATAGGCTATACACTATATATACTATTTGGGCTATATACCATATACTATTATATATATACACATTCTTATAGTTTTATAAAGCTATATCTATTATATATATACACTATTTTATATATACACTATACACTATATCCTTCACTATATTATACCTATACCATATCCTTATAGGCTATACATACCACTATATCCTACCTTCTATTCCTTATTCTATCACTATAAGCTATACACTATTTCTATTATATGGGCTATACACCTATTTCATTCCTATATACTACACACTATATCACTATACCATACATACCATACACCTTATATCATTTAATTCACTATATACACTATATATATACACATATATACACACTATATACAATACAAACTATACACGCTATATACACTATATAGGCCATACACGCCATATACACTATATACACAATACAAACTATACACACTATACACACTATATAGGCTATACACGCCATATACACTATATACACAATGCAAGCTATATAATTTGTAATTAGCAGCAATTTTAAAAAACACTTGAGAAAAACGACGATTTTTTTGAGAGCAAACATGTTTCGACATTATCAGAATGCCATCTTTAGTGCAGAATGGTTAGTGTTAAGTAATATGATATGTAATATGATATGAATACATTAATTACAATGAATAGGATTATGATTCAGTTACTGAATATAAAATATTTACAAAAAAGGAAAAGAAAAATAAGTATTAAGAACTTATAACAAAAAATATTATTATAAAGTAAATATAGTGTTGTAGTGGTGAACTTGGATATTTAAATCGGGATTAGTTTTATTAATGTGTAGAGCTTCCTTGATTTTGAGTGAGAAAGTGGATTGATCAGTGTCGATAATTTTAAAACAGGAAGGTGAGAATTTGTTTTTACATGAAGGAGAGGCTTGAAGATGTTTGTAGATAGTGGAGTTTTTGTCTGTGTGAGTATGTTACTTTATCCTGGTAGATAATTGGCGAGAAGTTTCACCTATATAGCGGGAATTACATCCCGCACATGAAAATTGATAAACTACCATAGATTTGGAAAGTTCGGGAAGTGGGTCTTTAAACGAAAATAAAGATTTTATTTTAAAAGGTGTGAAAATAAGTTTAACGTCAATGTCAGTGCAGTAGCGTTTAATGATTTGTGTGAGTTTGCGTTGTGTGTGTCGTGAGTAATCACCTATGTAAGGTAGATTGAAATAACGCTTATTGTCAGGTTGTTGTATATCGTTAGTGTTAGTTGTGGAGTTAGATGAGTCAGTGCTTTTCTTGTTGTCCAAATAGTGTTGTATAGTGTTGTTGATGAAATGAAAAGGAAAAGAATTACGTTGGAGAGTGAATATTAGTTTCTTTAGATCACGTTGAAAGCCGATATCTGTGTTGTTAAGTTTCCGTGCTCTGTCGGTCAGTGTTTGTATCAGTCCAATTTTGTAATTTAATGGTGTGAAACTAAAAAAGTTAGTCAGTAGTCCTGTATATGTTGGTTTGTGGTACGTAGAGGTCATACAGTTTTCATGTGATTTAGTTAGTAAGATGTCCAGAAAGGGTAACTGATTGTCTTGTTCGGTTTCGTATGTAAAGTTTATGCTTGATGTTGTTTGTTGATGTATTCGTAAAAGAGTAATGCTTCGTCTTTGTTATGAAAAATACAAAAAATGTCATCAACGTATCTGCGGTAAAATAAAAGTTTGTTGTTGCTGTAGTTATTTAACCAGTTTCGTTCGTGAAAACCCATGAAAATGTTGGCTAGAATGGGTGCCAAGGGTGAGCCCATACTTACCCCGTCAATTTGGTCGTAGTACTTACCGTTAAATAAAAATGAGTCTCGGCCGTAGTGATTTTAAACAATAGTTTTAGTTCTGTTCTGCTCATTTTGAATGTAGGGTTGTTGGTAAAATTAAATCAATAGCAATGTCTATGGTTTCGGTCAGTGGTATGTTGGTAAAAGGCTTTCAACGTCAAAGAAATAAAGAATTTGTCATGTGGAGCGTTAGGGTTAAAAGATAAAATATCATCGACAAAACTAAAAGAATCTTTAGCAGAATGGTCATTAGGTATTAGGAGTTGGAGTAAAGAGCTGAGGTATTTGGCTAATTTATAGTTATACGAATTGATTGAAGAATTTATAGGTCTGATAGGAGGTATGTCATTGATATTGTTTAATTTATGAAGTTTAGGTAAACCATATAATCGAGCTGGCTGTGAACCTCTAGGGTACATTTCTTGAAATGATTTTTCGTTAATATAGTTCTTTTTCTTTAAGTTACTTAGCAGTCGTTGTAACTTTGCTTCACGGGAAATTGTAGGATCATGATCGAGTGGTTTGAACTTAGATAAATTGTTAATTATAGTGAGGCAAGAGTTAATGTATACCTGACGATCCATAATGACTACACCATTGCCTTTGTCAGGTTTGAGAACAATGATTTTATCATTATTACGAATAAGGTTTCCTTGTCAGATTTTCGAAATTATGAAAAGCTTACAACTAAGAAACGCAAGGCTAAACTTGATGTCGCCTTCCTTAAAGATTGCAATTCACTTGGAGTTTTTCCAAAGTTCCTGTGTTTTCCTCTGCCTAATGTTGACAATCGAGATACATACCACATTCGAAAGCGTTTACTACGAACTACGATAGCGAAGAGATCTAAAGAACTACGGAAACTGGATAGGGACCTGACGAACAAAACAGAAGAAATCTAAAGCTTTCTTAACCCAATTGACTGGCATATCTTGAATAAAGCCCTCAAAAAGAATGTCGACAAACAACTAAACAAAATATTTTCGACACACCGTAAGAAACGAAATAATTTGACCAAAAACAAGGTTATACCATTCACTCATAAAGACACTGTCACCAACCTATCATCTGTAAAGCTAAGTGAAGATGAACGTAACACTCTAAAAAACGGTCTCAACTTCAGCATCAAACCTCCAAAAATCCACTCCTCCGACATTCTGGCAACATTCGAACGAATCCACTATTCATTAAGAAATAAACTTATCAAACAAGAGGACTATTCAATACTAAAAACGGAACTTGGTCACTTGGCACACACGTACGTAACTTCCTACTATCCAACTCCTAAAGACCTGAAGAAACATAAAATTCTAAGGAACATTCGTAATAATGACAAAATCATTGTTCTTAAACCTGACAAAGGCAATGGTGTAGTAATTATGGATCGTCAGGTATACATTAACTCTTGCCTCACTATAATTAACAATTTATCTAAGTTCAAACCACTCGATCATGATCCTACAATTTCCCGTGAAGCAAAGTTTCAACGACTGCTACGTAACTTAAAGAAAAAAAACTATATTAACGAAAAATCATTTCAAGAAATGTACCCTAGAGGTTCACAGCCAGCTCGATTATATGGTTTACTTAAACTTCATAAATTAAACAATATCAATGACATACCTCCTATCAGACCTATAAATTCTTCAATCAATTCGTATAACTATAAATTAGCCAAATACCTCAGCTCTTTACTCCAACTCCTAATACCTAATGACCATTCTGCTAAAGATTCTTTTAGTTTTGTCGATGATATTTTATCTTTTAACCCTAACGCTCCACATGACAAATTCTTTATTTCTTTTGACGTTGAAAGCCTTTTTACCAACATACCACTGACCGAAACCATAGACATTGCTATTGATTTAATTTTTACCAACAACCCTACATTCAAAATGAGCAGAACAGAACTAAAACTATTGTTTAAAATCACTACGGCCGAGACTCATTTTTTATTTAACGGTAAGTACTACGACCAAATTGACGGGGTAAGTATGGGCTCACCCTTGGCACCCATTCTAGCCAACATTTTCATGGGTTTTCACGAACGAAACTGGTTAAATAACTACAGCAACAACAAACTTTTATTTTACCGCAGATACGTTGATGACATTTTTTGTATTTTTCATAACAAAGACGAAGCATTACTCTTTTACGAATACATCAACAAACAACATACAAGCATAAACTTTACATACGAAACCGAACAAGACAATCAGTTACCCTTTCTGGACATCTTACTAACTAAATCACATGAAAACTGTATGACCTCTACGTACCACAAACCAACATATACAGGACTACTGACTAACTTTTTTAGTTTCACACCATTAAATTACAAAATTGGACTGATACAAACACTGACCGACAGAGCACGGAAACTTAACAACACAGATATCGGCTTTCAACGTGATCTAAAGAAACTAATATTCACTCTCCAACGTAATTCTTTTCCTTTTCATTTCATCAACAACACTATACAACACTATTTGGACAACAAGAAAAGCACTGACTCATCTAACTCCACAACTAACACTAACGATATACAACAACCTGACAATAAGCGTTATTTCAATCTACCTTACATAGGTGATTACTCACGACACACACAACGCAAACTCACACAAATCATTAAACGCTACTGCACTGACATTGACGTTAAACTTATTTTCACACCTTTTAAAATAAAATCTTTATTTTCGTTTAAAGACCCACTTCCCGAACTTTCCAAATCTATGGTAGTTTATCAATTTTCATGTGCGGGATGTAATTCCCGCTATATTGGTGAAACTTCTCGCCAATTATCTACCAGGATAAAGGAACATACTCACACAGACAAAAACTCCACTATCTACAAACATCTTCAAGCCTCTCCTTCATGTAAAAACAAATTCTCACCTTCCTGTTTTAAAATTATCGACACTGATCAATCCACTTTCTCACTCAAAATCAAGGAAGCTCTACACATTAATAAAACTAATCCCGATTTAAATATCCAAGTTCACCACTACAACACTATATTTACTTTATAATAATATTTTTTGTTATAAGTTCTTAATACTTATTTTTCTTTTCCTTTTTTGTAAATATTTTATATTCAGTAACTGAATCATAATCCTATTCATTGTAATTAATGTATTCATATCATATTACATATCATATTACTTAACACTAACCATTCTGCACTGAAGATGGCATTCTGATAATGTCGAAACATGTTTGCTCTCAAAAAAATCGTCGTTTTTCGCAAACTATATACACTATATACACTATATAGGCTATACACGCCATATACACTATATACACAATACAAACTATATACACTATATACACTAAGCTCAATAAAAAATCAATTAAAATCCGGAGAAACTGTTATCTTTTATGTACTATATACACTATATAGGCTATACACGCCATATACTTTATATACATAATGCAAACTATATACAATATATACACTATATAGGCTATACACGCCATATACACTATATACACAATGCAAACTATATACACTATATACACTATATAGGCTATACACGCCATATAAAGCTATATACACGCCATATATACGCGCCATATATACGCTATATACACGCTATATATACACGCCATATATACACGCCATATATACACGCCATATATACGCTATATACGCTATACGCTACATACACTATATACGCATATATACGCATATACGCATACACTATATACGCATATACGCATATACGCATATACATATATATAGCATATATATAGCATATATATGCATATATATAGCATATATATGCATATATATAGCGCATATACGCGTATACACTATATACACATATATACACATATGTATGTGTATGTATATATGTATATGTGTATGTGTATGTGTATGTGTATATGTATGTGTATATGTGTATATGCGTATATGTATATGCGTATATGCGTATATGTATATGCGTATATAGCGTATATACACTATATATACGCTATATACGCTATATAGGCTATACACGCTATATACACTATATAGGCTATATACGCTATATAGGCTATATACACGCTATATACACTATATAGGCTATATACGCTATATAGGCTATATAGGCTATACACGCTATATACACTATATAGGCATATACACGCCATATAAATATATACACTATATTGGCTATACACGCCATATCTTTTAAAGCTTGAGTTGCTTTTGAAAACTCGCTCATTTTCTCTTCATTTTGCGTTAGCTTCTCTTTCGTTTCTTCTAATTCACTCTGCAAGTCAAGTATTTGTTTTCTAAATTCGTTAAGTTTTTTATAATTTTCGGTAAGCTCGATGTTTACATCATCATCATCAGATATATAATAAAATTTTCTTTTGAGCCAATGCGATGTGTTTGGACTTTCATCTTCAGATGTATTTGGAGTTGAAATGTGTGATGTATTTGCGTTTGATTGTTGTGATTCCATTTTACAAAACAAACTTAACAAATATATGACACGTTAGTTCTTCAATGCATACAATTTCAAATAACAGGTCTTTTATATACCCCACCAATATTAAAAAAACCAAAAATATTCAAGCAAAGCAAATATGAAGCGTTCAAGGTTATCGTGCATGTTATAACCATATATAGTAATAAAAACATTTAGTAATTCTTCATTGATGTCAAAAAATGCAAAACATCTCAATTAGTAACTTCTAGACACTCAGTAATGTCAATCAATCAACTTGAAAAGTCAAGGTTATATTCTAAATTTAAGCAAAAAATGGTATCAGATTGTACCAAGTACAACCAAGGGTATGTGGTAAGTTCAACCAAGGGTAATAATACCATAAATAGAATAAATGAAAGGAAATACAATTTTATATATCAAATTTCGGGTAGTATATAAGAGCTTACTCGTTAAAATTTTCTTTATTATAAAGAAAAAATGGACTCAGACGTGTCATATGAAGATTTTTTACTCTATTTGAAAGATAAAAGAAACAAAAATCGCTTCGATATATTTATAAAAAGAAATAAAGAAAAACAATTAAAAGAAAAAAAAATCAAGAAGAAAATCAATTTCAAGAGGAAAATCAATTTCAAGAGAATATTGAATATTCCTCTCTACAAACACCCATACCGAATTGGATAAATACTGAGACAAATAACGAGACAAATTCTGAGACAAGCTGCATCGAAAATCAAAATCATGCATCATCATCACCAGATTCTCCACAACCTATGGATGAAGATACCGCAGAAAAGAGTGATGGTAAAAGTCCTTTGAATGATAATATTCAAAAATCCTCTCCTTTACCCATAATTAATAATGTATATTCAACAAAAAATTATCCTACTAAAAAAAATACAACTCTTATGAATATCATGTCTCCAATCTCAACTACAAGTATGCTGTCATCAAACACGATGTCTTTCTTAAATTACAATATCCCCACACCGAGAACTATTTTAAGAGAGCTTGAAGACGTTGAATTTAATCAAGATCAACAAAATCAAGGATTTACAACTCCTCCTAATAATAATACTATGAATCAAAATCAAGAAAATACATCTCCTCCTCCTGAACAAATGAATCAAGATCAAGTATTTGCTCATCCCAATCTCGTATTTACAAGTCCTCCTCATAATTTTAATGAATGGGTAGGAAAAAAAAGACAATTAATGGATGCTAGTGAAAGTATAAAAAAAAGAGAGGACGCCCGACCAAAAAAAAAAAAAAACTTGAAGAATACAACAACGAAATTGGTAAAAATCCTGAATACTCTTGTAATATGTTATCTTTTAACACCGGTCGAAATTGTATTAATAGACAATTTTATTCACTTATAAAAGGAAATATCATATGTAAAAATGAGGAAGAAGCAAATTTTTTAATTGATCTATTTGAGAGAAGAAAAAAATTACTTGATAAATTAAAAGAACTCAACCAAGAAATTAATTTAAACAACACAATGGAGTATTTTTTTAGAAAAATGTCTTAAAATTCATTTATATACATCAATTTGTAAATTCATCATATAATACTTCATGTAATACTTTATATAATACTTCATATAATAAAAAATTCATGTTTTTGTATTTTATTGAGGGTAGTATCAGGTTGTACCAGACACGGTTCTTAAAGATGCTCGCTTAATTGATGGTATGGTTGTTGGTGTTAATAAATCAGTTCTACATATCGGACAGTTAGAAAATCCATGTAATAATAATTGTGTCAAACAATCAAAATGTATTTTGTGACCACATTTTAACATTCCGATTCCAGTTAATGTATCTTCCAAACATATCATACATTGAACATGTTCGTTTTTGCATATATGATATTGATTTTTTCCTTTTCCTTTTCGAAACACGATCCACAAGCATCACAGTGATATGATCTATGTAATTTAACTCTACAAACACCACATTTTACACAATGATAAGGATCTTTCGAATAATCATCGTAAACCTTACATTTACCACAAAAATAATCAGCCAACTTTTTCTTACACTTGATACAATATTGTTGAATTCCTTGATCAAAACCACAATAATTACACATTATCCAGGAATTATCTTTTGGATTGACTTTTTTATTGCAAAAATGATCTTTATTATGGCAATGATGACATGGATAAAATCTTTCACAACATTTAAAATAAAAAGAACAATTTTTTTTAGAGTGTATACAATTTGTAAACATACATTGATGCTTCTGTATCCGAGACATTTTTCCATCAATCTGTTTTTACATGGAAGGCTAAGTTATATAAATATATATACACACACATCTTCACCTATTCAGCTACATAGGAAATTATTTTTTCAACATTACTTTTCATAAGTACTTTCATTTGTTCAAAATGTTGATGATTATCATCATTTTCATCCAAATATTTTTTTAATACTTTAATAAATGCTTCAATAAGTGATTTTTGTTCCAAGATATATTTCTTTTCAGTTGCATCAAAAATCATTCTTATATTATCTTCTTGACATTCATCAATAACATCAAAAACTCTGCACTGCTTTTTCCAACTCAAAATGACATCTGAAGATAGAAACACTTTATTCGAGATAAAGTCATCGTCAGTTAAGAATACTATAGTTCTACTTCGCCAATCTGCCCTTATCACAAGCAAGAAATGATACTAAACATCTAACACTCAAATGTCAATCAGACTTCGTCTTCTTAAATATATCTTCTACATCATCTGGAAAAACTGAAGCGATCTGGTTGTCGCTTGATAACTGCGGTGATATATATAATACTTTATCCATATTAAATTTGCATTTGAAGACCGCAACCATTTTTCCGAAATTTCAGCAATTAATACAATAATTGTGTACACGACAGTCATATTACCAGTAAGAAATTATATTATGCAATATCCGGTACTTTTACCATCTTATATATATATCATATAGTTACTATTACAATTTTTTCAATAATATTTTTATAAAATACTTTAATTAAATCCAATTGTGTAATGTGCTTATAAAATTCTTTTTCATCATGATAATAAAAGTAGTCTTCCAATTTTTCTATAAATATGTCAATACTATCTTTTTCGCTGATTATCATCCCTTCATCGCATAATTTGAAATTAAATTTTCTTCCATCTTCAATTTCTTTGTTAAAAATAATCATCCCACCACCATCGATGAATTTAGATATACATTCTGATTTCATAATAATTTGACTTAAATCTTTTTCTTCATCAAAATCTTCATCTTGCTCAAATATAAAAGTAATACTTTGATTTGAAGATTTCGTCATTATCAATTAGACAGCAAAACATTCAAATGAAAAATAAATCTTTTATTGAAGATTTTACATTAAAAGAGTGATAAAAAGGTTAAGAAATTCGATTTTTTTAAAAAAAGAAAAAAAAGAAATATGATGAAAAAATTGAGAAATTCGAATTTTTTTATAAAATTAAGAAATATGTTTTTTACAATAAAAGATAAGAAAGGTTAAATTTTTTTTATTTATCTACTAAAAAAGTGTAATATATAAATCCTTAATATCAATGTAGAGTAGATAATCACATTGGTATTGGATAAAGAAAGATGGAAAAAAATGATGTGAATAACCCTTCCAAAAATGATGGTGGATTTGGAAATATTTCATATGGAAAACCGTCAACATTTCGTGAATTTAATAAATTTAATTCACACCATATTTCTCCTCTAAAAAGATGTAAGCAATCAATATGTACAAAATGTATCTATTGTGAAATTGAATCTTCTGTAGAATCAAAAGTTTTTTCTGAATTTAACAAAATAATACCACTAATAAATGGAGAAATAAAAAAAATTGAAGAAAAACTTACAGAGAAAATTGATTAATTTATAAATCATCTAAGAATGGAATTTGAGTTTAATATAAAAGAAATGTATGAAAAAGTAGAAAAAGATATAAAGTAAGAAAAAAAGACAAAAAAAGATTTTTTATTAATTCAAAATAAATTTATTTGTGTAAAAATGTTTGTACAAAAAAGAAAAAATAAAAAAAACCATAAAAGGAAGGATTACAATGATTGGTTACTAGTAATCATTGTGAGGCTTGCTTTCATGGTATTATTTACATGATGCCAAAGAAACTTATATATACATCAAGACGTGAAGATGAATATATTGCGATTTGCAATCGATTGAAGACGTATTTTGACTTTACGTCATTATACCCCATATGTTCAAAGAAAGTGATAATTGCGTGAAGACAAAATACAAGAGAAAATACTAAACCACACAATGTGTGACATTTTCATCTTCTACAAATTCTTTTACATGCGTTTGTGTACAAATACAAGATTGGATTAATTGGTTTTGGGACGAAAAAGTTGGTGAAAAGGCTGAGTCATATTTACGATTCTTTCTTGCGGATCAAGCGATAAAGCGAGATAATTTGTATCATCAGTAAATCGGACTTTGGGAAAATTTAAAATGTGTAACATACAAACTGGATCGAGTTTTTATCAATGTCTTTGTTTACAAATAGAAGATTGGTTTAATTGGTTTTTGGATGAAGAATTTGGTGAAAAGGTTGATTCCTTTTATTGTTTCTTTAATGTGGATGAAGCATTGAAGCGTGACAAATTGTATCATCAATAAATTGGACTTTGGACTTTCCATATTATCATTTTTAAAAAATTGGACTTTGGACTTTCATTAATGTAATTATTTTATATTGTATCTGAAATATATATCTTTTTTTTATGAAATCTTCTTGTTTATATATTTATATTACTCTTATTCACTATTCTAATATATATATATGTATATTATCACAGGCTCACCCTTCTCTATTTTTATGTTTACTACTGCTGACTACCTCAAAAACGATCCCCCCGGTTTTTTTTATTATAAGATGTATTATGACCATTTTTAGACATAATACATTTTATAATAAAAAAACTTGAGCCTACGATGATATATATATATATATATAAATTGATATATATATATATATATATTTGAAAATTGGTAATCCAGGCATATTATGATAATGATAAGGATTCTCTGGATTTGTTTTAAATTTTTTATTAAGCTTTCAACTCGGTGCTTCGAGCCTTCGTCAGAATGTGACAATATATTATTTACAAAGATTTTTGTAGGCGTTTGGAGCGTCTGATTGGTTGGTTAGTAGTTGAGTTGATATTATTGGATGGTATAAGATGCGTTGTCATGGTTTCGGGTGTATCGATTACGTTAATGAAATTCGTTTGTTTTTTTGGTTTTGTCTTTAGTTGTGAATAGATGATGGGGATGTCAATATGTCTGTTAATTGTGTTGTTGTCTTTGCTGTACCATGCCTCTTTGAATTCTCCTTGTCATTATCATATATATATATATATATATAACTTGAGCCTGCGATGATATATATAAAATTTCTCTTACGCTCTTCTAATATATAGAATATTGAGCGCTCTTTTATCCAGGAATATTATCCATAATAATATATATATATATATATTAGTTAACTACTACTGTAAAAAAATTCTCGACTGTAAAAAAATTCTCGACTATAAAAAAAATTCGACTATAAAAAAAATCTCGACTGCAAAAAAAAAATTCTCGACAATAAAAAAAAAATTCTCGACTATAAAAAAAAATCTCGACTGTAAAAAAAAAATCTCGACTGTAAAAAAAAATTCTCTACTGTAAAAAAAAACTCGACTCCAAAAAAATTCTCGACTACTTTTGTCCACTATGGCTTTCCATAATATTCATTGGATTAGTCATTAGTTTTCAATAATAAATAAAGCTAGATTTTTATCATGAAGTAAATGCGATAATAAAGTAAGAATAATTAATGAAATTTAATTAATATGAATAGGTAATTTTTGAATTTCAAACATCAGTTGCGCGACGGATTTGACATACTCTAGATCCGCCCCTGGTTATAGCATGAATCGTCAAATTGGGCAGAACAAAAATGCAATGTAGCCGAAGCTTGAAAATTTGGTCGATGTTTGCGGACAAAATTTCTCCACTTTCTCCGCAGTTTTGGATCTTTTTCTTTTTTAGGAAAAAATTATAATGATATTGCTTCTATAAATTGTTTCTTGGTACAACTTTGTAACTTTGGACAGCCAGCAATATAGCCTCTACGTCTACGAAGGCGTTTATCACTATTAGTTATATATGCCATGTTTAGGAGTGATCACCATTGAGTTTTATAATAACTCAATTATTGTATTATATTATTATATTTATTATTATTACAATTATTATTATTATATTAGTTATTATAGAACTCAATAGTGATCGTCACACGAGAATGAAAAAGTTCGCACAATATGTGCCGAGTATCGCAAGTTTACAAAGATATAAAATCTGTTAGAAGCGACCAATCTTAATTCTGTTTTCGGTTAACGTGTTTTTAAAGCGTATACTTTGAAGCAAGTAAATAAAAAAGCGGTTGAAAAATTCGCTGCTCTACCTCTTCAATACTATCCATGTTTTTTGAGAAAGCCATGCCAGACGTGGCGAAGCTGCCAATTTTTATCAAGTTTTGCATCCATCTTGTATCATGATTAAGGCATCAAGCTAAACTCTCCTGATTTGAATTGAGTTTACCTCCCAAAAATTGGGCAGAATTAGTTCATACTTCTTTTTGAAAATATGAAGGAAAAGTTTACAACAGAGTTGCGTTGAAATTGAATGCAGTGCCATGTAAAATTAATGAGAACTATGGTATATGCCTTATAATAAAAATAACTATTAAACTGCTTGCCTTCTCAATTTGACTGACTGTATAGTGCGGATAATTATGATGGGATTGGAAAGTTGGATTTATGCAAAACGTCTTAATGCATTACTTAGTGTTTCTGTAAACGAAGTATTTGTTATACTAAACAGGTTAATACTTCAAAACCAAGATAAAAGAAGTGTGTTGAACAATGTGTTAAGATTTGTTTCTACCTTGTAATTTTTGTTCAACAGTAGCTTATGATTATATCATTAATATGCATGAAAGATTAAACATATTATTGTCTCATCTCACTAAATCCATACTTGGTACGATTCCAGGTGACCCACAAATTCACATTGGATGCATTCGTTACAATAAAGTAGAATGTAGAAGCAAAAATAGATGGCAAAGAAATGCTTTGTGTCTTATGAAGAATTAAGTAAATGGTTTGAACCCGGGAGTATCGTTACATGTTTGTAAATGTAGATCGTCCAGTTTGGTATAATCCTGAGAAGGGTTTTTGTTGTTGTTGTTGACTGACGTTTCGACAACCTTAGCGGTAGTCATCTTCATAGTCAAAAGTCAAGAGTCAAGCGTCATTTGACTCTGAAGATGACTACCGCTAAGGTTATCGAAACGTCAGTCAACAAGAACAAAAACAGTCCTTCTCAGGATTATACTAACCTGGACGATCTACATTTAAAAACATGTAACGATACTTCCGGGTTCAAACCATTTACTTTATTACGATCATTTGGACGACAGAGCGAACAACTCCACATTCGACTCTGAAGATGATTACCGTAATGGTTGTCGAAACATCAGGCAACAACAAAAAAAACAGTCCTTCTCAGGACTATACCAACCTCGACAATCTACATTTAAAAAATGTAATATAAATGTTATTGCCCAAAAGAAAACTTTCCATCAAGGCACGGATAGAAGGTTTTATTAATAGTAATATTTAGTCATTAACTTTAAGAGATCATTAGACTGAAATGCATTCTATATAGGAAGTTTAATATAGGAAGTTTAAAAACGTATATCTAATTATACGATCGATATTTACAGAGATTCTCCATTCAAACCCACTTTAATGTCGGAGATAATATTTATAATAAGAAATGTAGAGAAAGCCGATGTCGTTTAGACGTCGATTCGACGTCGATAAAACAACGTCAATTCGATTTGCATTTTTGACGTCGCATCAACGTCGATTCGACGTCATGTTTCGACGCTGTAAAATTTAAATATAAAGTTTCGTAGTTACTTAGACCAGGGGCGTAGAAAGCATATTTAAAGAGGTAGGTGGGAGCAGAATATTAAAGTTAAAAATGGCATTTAACGTTAACACGTATTTTTTATTACTGTCAAAAATGTCTTACAATGCTAATGACTTAAATATTACATTTTAAAAAATAAATTCTATTACTATTTTCTAGTTGCAAAATGAATCTCTTATTTGTTTGTGCAGTATGAGTGTAATTGATTTGACTATCTGTGTATTTAACATTAAAGTAAAAAGATCGATGTTTTTTGAAAGTGGAATGATTTTACAGACTATTTTCCCGTGATCAATAAAGTAACATTATGTTCTCAATTAAATAGTAATGTTCCAGAACTGAGTTAACTGAGCAAACTTTCCCGTACAAATTAATGATTATGTTTTAGACCAAATTTTTGTATTTTGCAGGGTAAAATCAATGAAAACATCATACATTTAAAAGAGAGTTCCTTCCACTTCGATTTTTATTCAATAAACTAAATCCTTGACATGGTTTATCCAATAATTAAGTCAAATGGTATGTATACTTCCTTCAAGCCACTGTCTATCTGGTATAGACTCTGCATGAGAACCACTGCTAAATATTCTATTAGGAAGGTCGGAATGTTTATTATCCACGTGAGACAAGAAAGACTTGATGTTGGCCCAGATCAATTCTCCATCTCCAGATGGAGTTCATGTTGTACTCCACATAAGATGATTTTAACATGGTTTATCCAGATAACTAATTGCTCACATTCATTCTCCTTTCTAATTCATTTTATAACTATGTATATTTTTACAAAGCAATGACAGTTATTACTAGCTTGCTTACATGGAAATAGTAGAAATCCAACACAAATAACATTAAAATGGGAAACACTGAAAAATCGTTCTCACTACAACATTCAAGCAATTACCTCACACATTACAATGCTAGCCACTGTATTACTCGAAAATATATTCAACTCTACATTTCTCTATGTAAAAAAATATTCATTACTAATAAAGTAAGCACAATATTCGAATGCAATCCGTCAATGAAACAGCGTAAAGCATTAGATGCAATTAAACTTTGTTCACAAACGTCTTTCAACTGAAGATTTCTTTTTTTTCTCTTCAATAGCACTGAATTGAAGTTTTATAGTTGTTTTACATTTTAACTTAACTACAATGAGCATGATGTTAACAATCGTATAATTGTCCACATAAGCTACATAAACCGTCTTCTTACCCTACCTGAACCAATGATGTAGGGAACAGTGCAACAAAAGATAGAACAGGCAAAGTATTTAGCACTGTAGCTCATGCTATCGTGCCGACCATCACTAGCTAAGACCAACATTTTTTGGTTGCTTAAGTTTTCTATGAAGATCATTTCTGTATATTTTCCAATACAGATGGATGGTGGGAAACAGTTTTTCTTGACGAAGCAAACAAATGATAATCTTTAAACTAGTATAAAAATTTGCACACATAGCAGATGAGTCTTCAGGGTAAAGCATGCCAGTCCCATATTTTTACAAGCCAGTAGAATTTTTCAAGGGGAAGCACCAGATACTAATGCAGATAAACAAAGGGAAAATTTCCAGCTGCCATTTTTGTTTCAGTCATTTGTGGTTAACTTTTTTTAAGTATTTTCTGGTTTTTCATAATGGGGTATGAAATATTTGGTTGTCATCTTCATCATTGTACCAGAACAACAAGTCTCGATTTCAGGCTGAGCTGACTTACACCCTGGGTAATAGTGAACAGAAGCAGCAATTGTGATAGGAATACAATAAACTATGGATAACTGCGAAGATTTCCATAGTCACTTATTACGTTATAAAATGAAAGAACACCACTTTTCAAAATAAATGAAATTGTTAATTACTTGTCAACTGTTTAATGATAAATTTTCTTTTCTTTTCAATTGCATAGCACTATACACTAAGAACTCAACTGATCCATATATAAACATACTTTAAATGTTTTGACTTTTCCTCATTAACAGAAGATAATTCTGAATCTGAAAAATTAGTTTCAATGTCATCATTTGTAAAGGAATCAGCAACAGAAGACAAACTATGCTCTGGAAAAGACGTCTCAAAAATTCCAGGTTCTTCAGTAAAGTCAGTTTCTTCTTCATTAGAGCTGTGTTGTTCTTCCGGGAGTTCAACTTTTTTGCTTGGATATATGCAGTTTTAGACATACTCGTAATAACACAACGACTAAAATAAAACACTCGAATTTCATTAACGTAATCGATACACCCGAAACCATGACAACGCATCTTATACCATCCAATAATATCAACTCAACTACTATGTATAAGATGTAATTAAAAAACTGAATGTCTATGTTTTGCATATATCATCTAGTGCCTTTTTTAAACTAACTTTTCTTGTCTTTTATTTTCTTCTGCAAATCGATTGTCTTATTTTGCATTTGCCGATTCTCGTTTGCCAATTTTTACAATATTGTGCCTGTTGTGTTTGAGTGAAGGATTCTTTGAACTATAAAATAATCAGTATTTTATGAGTGCATAAAAGCGTATCCTATAGCAACTATTTACAAGAAAGAAAGGTTATTCAGATATGATCCTTGATGTGAAGAGGAAGTCTGTTAATTGCGTACACTCAAGTAGAGAGATATCTTCCAAATCATCATCTTGTCCTCAAATTATTCTCGTCTACAAGATCCACGATCTTTTAAATGACATTTTCCTCTTTCGGCGCTTCTCTGATAACCTATTTAAAAAATATTAGCATTTTTTAGGATAGTAATACAATTTGATATTTTCTTACCTGACGATGCTGTCTTGTTACTCTTGCGGAAGTAGAATGCTCTTCAGGATTTGTTGTCTTGTGTATTGTAGGGCAGCAAAATCCTTCGTCTTATTTAGAACAAGCTTGTGCACTGCAAGGTTATTCACTTCTTCAAATTTGCGAATCAAGTATCACAGCGTTATGAAGTCAAAATAACCGTAAATTTTTCTTTCAAAGTATTCTTCTAACTTTTCTCTATTCTAATAAAAAACTGCTCCCATCAGAAACGCGTAAAAGGCAAAATAATGTAAAAACTGTGATTCTTTAATATCTATAGAAAAGTGCATCCGCAACTTCCATTAGGGCAGATTTACTTCCGGCTTCAATTTTTGCTAGAAATTTTGTATTGGTTGGGTTATCCAGTATATTTCAGATCAATGGAACATATCTGTATCCTTTCTACTGTTCTATAACATTTGTTTTGCTCTGCCACGATGCATATACAGAAAAGTAAATTTTGTGTAAATGATTGTTCCAATTATGTCACTGACAATTCTGCTGCGACTTAGTAATTTTATGCTAGGTCCAGTTATTGGTATAAATTACACCATTGAATACGCATTATCTCCCTTTTGGAATTTCAGTTGACGTTAATAACTAATATATTTTCTCAGGAACTTTACTATACACCAGCAAAATATTGTGCTATTGTGCTATTTTATTATTTTTTATTCCTAGTAACTGCCATGCTGGATGGAGACGTTTTAGCTTATAACATTTTCAACAAAAACAATGACCACGTGGTAAAACACTGTTTATCTATGCAACGCTTTTTCCCTTCCAAAAAACGTCTCCGCCGATTTACGCCGATTTTTTGAAAATAGTCGGCATCACCAAAAACACATCGTTCAAACTGACCTACGCGATGCCTCGAATTGACTACGTCTTATCTAATACACCTACGAAAACTGATCGTTGGTGATAAATTATTTAGGAAGGATATCTTATTTAACATTCAAATCTCTTTGATAATATCAAAGTGTAAACGGAGGATTTTTTTAATTGCGATTTATGAGTTGCCAGGACTTAACTAAACAATGACAGTTAAATTTCAAGCGCACTTGATACCTTTAACCACTTATAATTGCGTTGGAATTAAATAAGTGATAATTAATTATTAATTGCAAGGAAATTTCAGGGTGTATTAGTTTACTTACTAAGCAATATATACATGTGCCAGCAATATACTATTACTAAGTTGGGTACGAGACGCTTACCGACAAAACTAAGTAAAAACGCTACGCTCATAAAACATAGTACAGGTTTGTGGCCATTTTTTTATAAACTTTCAGGAGGTAGCACATATAGAAAATAGTAGACGAGTTTGCGGGTGTTGACATCGGTCACCTGTAACAAACTTGCTTGCGGTGCAACAAGGACGCGGACGCGACTGCGCACAAGTCATGCGTACAAATTCGGCTAGAACTTACAACTCGAACGAGTTGAAAATTGTCTTCGAAGAAGCAGGTACGGTGTAGAATTTTTGAATTGTTCTAAAGTATTTTGAAGAACTTTGGCGATGTCTGACGACGAAAAAGGTATTTTAACTCCTGTAGTATGAAAATTATTGCATTGTTTTGATATTATCATAAATGTGGCTTTGTTGACATTTCTCCGCTATAATATGTATAAATTTTGGCCATGTGTTTCATTTAGTTGTGCTTTCGACAGGCGAAAAGAAAAAGGGAATTTTCAACAGCCTTAAGAGGAAGAAGAAGGGTAGGAAGAATTTTCTGTCGCGTTCGCTGACGCATATAAGCGAAATGAGATCCTCAAGTCGAAGATCTGTGAATTTCGACCTGAGACAAGACAAAACTCATGTGCTGGCAAATATAACTCATTCTGATGAAAAATTTGTATCTCAAACATCTGATATAGGCCATACGCCTGAGAGCCCAAGTTCTCGTCCAGCGAACCTTGTGTTCGACGGAGAAAGTTCTCAGGAATTTGGTCCGGGCTCGACGGTAAGTTTTAAAATGCTTTTGTGAATTTAGTTTATGCATACGAAACAATGTTTATATTCTTGGTATACGATTTACATAAATGTTCTCTTTCGATTTTGCCATTTTGCAGGATGACATCTTTTCGCTTCCATCATTCTCAATAAGTACCTGCTGCAATAAATTTGAATCCAAATAAGTAACGAAACTTCTACAAATTTATGTTTATTTTTCCAAATCAAAACGACTTATAGCGAGCGACTCATGTATCGTCAATGCAATGATTTATTTCCCAAACGGAAGTGGGGCTTACGTTTGACGTATCCGGATTATTGTTTCATAATCACTGTGTATTTGTGTTAACTTGAATTATTGTTTATTTTAGGCTGCATCAGTTGCAAAAACCGGCAAATTTGCTTTCTTCGCTCTGATGGTGGAGCTCAAAGAAGGCATTAATCTTGCTGCCAGAGATAAAACAGGTAAGACTATACAGCAAATAAACTGCGATTGCTTCCTACTATACATACTTGTGTACTTCTTTTATTTTATAATGTAAAAACGGATTTAGAACGCACGCATATGTTCTTAGAATGCTACATGGTGTAGGGAAAAATTTCATTATTATGTTTCTCATTTCCATAATGCGAAGTAAGAAACCCTCTTCCAACTGTGAGTCCAGCATTTCAAAGTTATAGCTGTTTTATGTTTTCATATTTTTTGTTCAATCAGTGGCCTAGTGAGCCTGCAGGTTTTATTCCTGCTATGTAAATTTCAGAACATTAATATTCTGTATTTATTTCGTTAAAAAAAATTATGGTTAATGCTTGTACATTAAATGAGTGCTGACAAATTTAACTCATAGCATGTCTAAATCTACTAGAAGGATGCGCCAATATAAGGCCCTGTTCAAACGTCGAACATTAAGTTTTTAATGCTTGTTGCTGTCAACTTACTTTTGTCTTTTAATTTAAACATCGAACATACACTGGGAGTCAAAAGTCAGAATCCAGCATATGCGATCGTGTGTTTGATTCTCATTCAACATAATTGACCCACATAAAGCACTACAGCGCATACAATTTGTTTTTGCATGAAACCTAATGATTTAGAACAAGTTGACGCCATTTTAAAATTGTGTATGATATCCTTTTGCGTTGAAAACAGCTTTGACTTTATTAGGCATGGACCTAACTTT
>NW_025813436.1:4159806-4192306 GCF_021976095.1 Xenia sp. Carnegie-2017
GCTGTGGACATCACATATATTAAAAAGCGATCGACTCGCTAAATGCAGTTTTCCTTATTTTAATTGAATTTTTGTCTATTTTGCCTTCAAACGTCTTGACATATGTTGTGGCAAATTTACTCATTTCTAGAATTGCCTTGTGAAATAAGCAATTAATATAAAGCTAACAGTCGATAGAACGGGGGACGACACATGTTTTTTTTTGCAACTCACGATCTATTTTGTCGCTACTCCCAATATATTGTATCACTCATCCCTATCTAATTCAAAATACTAAGCAAGTAGAGTGGCCAATCAAATTAAATCCTTTTCAAAGAATACCAGTATGATTCTACGTGCTTTATTTGATCTGTTTTAATTACGCAAGCATCCAACAAATTCGAGTCTCATTGATATGTGATTGTTCCACGACATTGGATGAATACGAATGTACTGACTTATGATGACTGGGCAAAGTTTCTGGTCTACAATTGTGTGCATGTCAAAATTTCCAACAAACTCCTATAATACAATGAGATCAAAATTAAAAAGAAACAGAAATCAAAATTGCTTAGCTTACGATTGAAAGAAAATCATTTAATAGTTGACTAATTGATTACTTTTGCAGATAAAACCAAGCACTAGCTTGAATCCTAAGTGATATGTACAACACAAGTATAAATTAAAGGCACTGTTGAAAATGGATTTCAGAACTTCATAAAAGAATTTCCAACAAGCACCTCAAATTCAAATGCATACAATAACAAAAAAGAAACAAAATTAGATGGATGGATGGATGGATGGATGGATGGATGGATGGATGGATGGATGGATGGATGGATGGATGGATGGATGGATGGATGGATGAATGGATGGATGGATGGATGGATGGATGGATGGATGGATTAATAGATATGACACAGTGTGTTTAAGTTTAGGTTTTAAATTTTTCAAATATCATTTTTAGGATGGACACAATAGTTCAATTACCTTCACCTTCAGACAAGACAAAAGTATTAGCTATAAACTTTGCAAAAGCTATGTTTAAACATATACCTTTATTCCTTTTTCATTTTTGTAAGATTTGAAAATGGTTCCGTCGTCGGAATATGACACAGAATATGTCTTCACATACTGATTATGGTAGCTCTCACGACCCTGCGTTTGGATTTCTGTTATCGTCACTCTGTTTCTGAAATCAACTTGTAGCCATTGGTGTTTATCATTTTTTCTTGCCGACCAAGAGCCAGATTTCAGGTTGCAATTCAAGCGAGCGTTTGACTTACCATGAAATGTGTCATACTCAGAGGAGGCTGTTATTTGCGCATCAGATATTTCTCTATTCTCCATGCCTAATGCCTTTGGATTTATGCACACTGAGGGTAGAAAAAACCTTTCTTGAGTATTTTATACACAATTTAAATTCAACTGCATTTCAAAGCGGAGCCAAAAAATGCTCGCAAGCTTAGTAAATGAGAGACTCAAAGTTAAACCCAATTGTCTCAAGGTCAAAGGTTCAATTGCATTTGTGTGCTCTCGAGTGTACTAGAGCAATGTAATTAGACAACTCTTTTTTACAGTATTTTTAAAGTGTTTGCATGTTGGCAAGAAATAATTTCAAAATTATTTATTGTTTTTACCAGTTTGGAAGTGTTTTTTGCTTAAACAACTCATTAACTATTTTTTTTCTCAAAATATGTAAATTGATGGCAAGTTGCATACTACACTATAAAATAAACAGAATGAAACGCGTGCGCTGATTGGTCTACAACTGAGTTTGCATTGGCCAGCGCAAAACACGTCTGACCTCAACCAATAAAATCAATCTAAACAATCTACCAGTCAAAGAGAATTTGCAAATCTATCGTGAATTTATTTTAGAGGAAAAATTAAAATATTTGTCTTTTTTGCATTATTGTTATTTTATAAAAGAAAAAAAAAGATGTTTTTTGTGTTTGCACTGGCTTATGCAAAACGTCGGAGACGTTTGTGAGAACTTTCTAGAATGTGCAAATCTTGACATTCGGTTTTGGGCGTGTACTGATCTGCTCTCGAGTTTTTCCAAAGGTCTCCTCGATTTGCATAAGCATTGGCAAACATCTTTTTATTTCTTAATTCTAGAATGCTTAATGCTTTGTTTGATCATTTTTATGTCATGCAATTGATATTTTATATATGTAAAAATGCTGATACATCGAAATTTTTAAACGTTGGCGGATGGATGTTTTGGCAGTTATTCATTTGTATTCAATGATGATCAGATAATAAAATTTACGTTCTTGTTGATGATTGAAGTCAGTTTGCGTGTAACTCGAGTGCCAACTGATTTCTTAAATCAGCACGATCTTTACATAAGGCATATACTTCATGTTGTTAAACGAGTCTAAAACGAATAAAAATATTTGAAACTAACCTTTTGATTGAGCACATGTTCTGTTGAAACACTGAAAATACAAAAAAATATATAAGATACCGAGCTTTGGCAATTTATGATGAAAAATTATGATGCATAATACTTATTAATCAGGTTTATATTAAACTGAATATTTAGAAAATTTCAAATATCATATTAAATCATAGATAGCTTCGCATGTAAATCATGTACTGATAAACATCTTAACATAAAAATAAAGCGCTATTTGGGAACATTTTATAGATAACTAGATCCCAACCACTCACAAAAAAGCAGTACGCATGCATGAATAAGTCCTTTCTCGTGTGTAATTATTATTGGCGACCATAATTCACAAACAACGGTTAATGCTGAAAGTCAAAGTCAATGGTTGTTTAACATATTTTCGCACATGTTTCACTTTAGAATTTTTGCTATACAAACTTATTTCAAACAAAAGCTAAGTGCTCACTAAATAGTAAGTATCGTGTCAAGTAGGAATGTGTCATACTTTACCTATCAAAAATACTTTGAATACTACAGTGTTTTCAGTAACAAAAACATTGCAATATGAAATTCTGACAAGTTTAACGATTTATAATATAATGCAAATTCTACATGCAGGTGTGGTTAACTGTGATCTTAGTTAAGTAATAAGTAAAATTCTTAGCTTAACCAGTTTTTTAAATTTTTACTACTCTCCGAATTTTTTTCCCTTAGCAAAGGACATAAATCCTTTCAGTGTATATGCAGGTATTGATCGTTCCACAAGAAGTTCAAGTAGTCACCCCCCTTTTAAATTTAGATAATTAATAAATTGCCAAAAAAGTTATTGTAATATATTAATTCTCTGAACTATTTTGTAAAAAAGTCCTCCCTTCTGAATAAAAGCTTTGATCCTCACTTGACATCAAAATTACACCAGTATTCTATAAAAGCTCATAAACTACATGTTTTTGCCATTTGTGTATATTGTTTCGTGTTTTTTACAACTTTTTATTAAGTAAAGTGGGAAAACCGAAGGAAGGTAGAGAAATGGGCTAAGAATGACTTCCTATAGCCATTCATATTTAACAGATGATAATTTTAAAATACAATTTTATAAAGTCTGTATATTAGCTATATGAACTTTGTATGGATGCTGAATACATTCATTGCATTTATATGTAATGCGTGTTATTCTTCTTTTGTCTTTGTACATCTTTGTCAATCTAAAGTCATGGCTATTTTTCTTCGCGTTATTTTAAAAAAACTGTTTGAATTACAGATTGTAATTATGGCATAGGAATAATTTTACATAGAAATTTTTGCATACCTTTTTGGTGAGACAGAAAAAATATAAATATAATTTCCATTTCGTTGTAAATTGGAATAGCTATTTTCATCGTGAATACCATCTAACAATTCACAACTATAGTTTTCGGCTTTTTTGTCACTAAAGCCAATCCTGTAGTTGACAGACCTACAGCAAGGTGTATTGACGCAAGATAAAATACACTCGATTTCACTTGGCACGTCGATTTTCTCAATGATGCATTCATGTAATAGCCAGCCTAAAAGTTATAAAACTATAGTGAGAATGTTCAAATTATAGCAGAAGCTAGATTGGCTCACAATAAGAGATTAGTTTTACATTTGATTGTAGTAATTATTACGAAAAATGGAAAATGCATCGAATGGGCCGTTCAAAAACTGATGGATGGTTTCTGCATAAAAAATTATTTTTGTATGTGATCGCACTATTGAAATTAAAAAAAACCATCAGTTAGTAGCTCAAGTTTCACATTTAACTTTACGTTGCGAATTTGTTGAATGGAAAAGAGTTATTTTTTCACAATTTTAACTTAAAGCGTACAGCTCACTCTACCTTTTAGTAAAGAGTTAACGCATTGATCCTGCGATTGACTTTGTTTACAGATTGTGAGCCACAAGAATAACAGCAAAGAAAGCATCTTCTTGTCTGCGTAAATAGTGTTTCAAATTTCGTAAAGGCCTGAGTTTATATGAACAACTCCAACGTTAGGCTTACTTTGTAAAATGCTGTTAGCATTGGGCTTTTTGAATAATTGCTCAAAATAGCAGGTAGTAATGGTAAAAATAATGACGGAAGTTAATCAAACGAAATAAATTATGAATGAAGTAACAAAAAAAACTGAAATTGGCCTTAATCGAACATTCTCATTCGAATCGTAACGATGGACAATATTGATCTATTCTCTTGAGCAAGGCTAACTTTTTATAAAATTTCACTCAGATGAAGAAGTGAAGCAAATCAATATAACTTTAGAAAATTCATATGAAAGAACGGGAAATCATTATCATTTATAAAAGGCAACGGAATGCTTTTTACGATATACACCTGTGCATAAATTTAAAACTTAAAAGTCAATGTAATATTTACGAAATGTCACCTGTCAAATATTAAACGCTCTTGAGCAATAATGTTGTGGAATAATTGCTTTTAGCAGGCTGTAATAGATGCAGTGCCATCTAACTGTCAATAATACTTATAAATTATGTAGCTAACATTTAGTTAACGTTTTCGTAAATATCGTAAATATTTAGTTTTATATTCAAAAGTTAAGGTTCGATGAATGAGGCAAGAAACCTAAAGTGTTCAATGTTCAGTAGCGTAGCTAGCCTCAAGATTTACTCCCGCTATGTAAATTTTAAGTAATTACCATTAGTCATTTCATGTTTGTAAATGATGATCGTCCAGGTTAATAAAGTCCTGAGAAGGACTGTTTTTGTTGTTGTTGACCGACGTTTCGACAACCTTAGCGGTAGTCATCTTCAAAGTCAAATGAGGAGTAAACGTCAGGTTAGCCGTATTTGTTATCTGGTTCTTACGTCATTGTATTGTGTGTACAGGAAATGTGTAATGTCATTGTGGTTTAGTGTGAAGTGAAATATTTTATTTTTAGTTGTGATGTGTGATTTATGTGTGACGTTTTTAGTTGTAATGTGTGGGTGTCAATTGTGTATTGTCATTGTGAATTAGTTTGAAGTGTAATGTTTTTAGTTGATCGTTTGTTTGTATTGTGAATAAGTCGTTTGTAAGGTGCCGGTAATTGCTGTGATCTGTTTAGGGGGGTTTGTTCCAAGTTGGTATACCAACTTTCTAATGTAAGCCGTTGTCTATTGTCAGTACTGTAAGTGATGCATTTTGCCGAGTCCCAGTCAATGTTGTGCTTTGTGATTCGGCGATGTTCGGCAATGTGATTAGTTTTGTCTTGTTTCTTAGTAGCTCATTTGTGCTCAGTAAGTCTTATGTTTAAGTTCCTGCCAGTTTCCCCGATATAGGAGGCGTGGCAGTCGGAGCAGTTTATTTTGTAAACTGCACCTTGTCGTTCGTTGGGTTGTTCTTTGTCCTTTATGTTTGTTAGTACTTGTCGTAACGTTGTGATTGGTTTATCTGCGACACGTATGTTATATGGTCGTAAGATACGCGAGATAGTCTCAGACGTACCTTTGATGTAAGGTATCGTTGCTGTTGTCACTGAGTTGTTCGCTTCGTTGGGTTCGTTGGGTTTGTAAGTGTTGCGTTTGATAAAGTCAGAGTTATAGTTGTTTTAGTCAAAAACACGTTTGAGATAGTTGTTTTCGTTTTGTAGAGCGTCCGGTGAATCACATATAATTTGTGCACGTCTTGTTAATGTTCTGATTGTGGTGGCTTTGTGTGATGTAGGGTTGTAAGATGATTGGTCTAGTAGTCGGTCAGTATGTGTTGGCTTGCGATAAACTGTTGTTCGTAGTTTTTGATTGTCATGTTTTACCAAACAGTCGAGAAAAGGAAGAGTTCCGTTTTCTTCGACATCTTTGGTAAATTGTATGTGGCTGTTCTGTTTGTTGATGTGAGTATGGAAGTCATCAATCTCGTCTGCATGTAGTGCTGTGATTGTGTCATCTACGTAGCGAAACCAAAAAGGTAGTGCATGTTTGTAAGTCATGAGCACCCGTTCCTCTATAGATTGCATTACAATTTCAGCAACTACAACAGAAACGGGCGAGCCCATTGCTGTCCCATGTAATTGTTTGTAGTGTGTTCCTTTGTATTGGAAGTAAGTCGAGGTGAGGCAGACCTCCAGTAACTCCATAATGTCTTCTGTCGGTAATGGCAGTACGTCCGTGGTGTTTGTAATGAGGGTTTTTGTACAAGTAAGTGCCAGATTAAGTGGAATACTGGTGAACAGTGATTTCACATCAAAAGACACTAGTATATAGTTGTCCAGTATTTGTATAGTGCACAGTTTTTTAATGAAAGTTTCAGTGGATTGTAGCTTATGTTTTGATTTGTTTGTAAGTGGTTGCAGTATGTTAGTCAAGTACTTTGAAAGTTCGTAAGTAGGCGAACCACAGAATGATACAATTGGTCGCATGGGTATTTGTGGTTTGTGAAGTTTTGGTAGTCCGTATAGTCTGGGTGGTCGTGGTACTGAACATCTGAGTCGATAGTAAATGCGTTCAGATATAATGTTAGATTTTCTCATAGAGAAGATCTTGCTGTTAAGTTTGCCTACTAGTGATGGTGTTGGGTCTCGTTTGAGTTGTTCGTACGTTTGTCTGTCGTTAATAAGGGTGTCCATTTTGTTAAAGTAATCATTCCTGTCCATGACCACAGTCACGCGTCCTTTGTCTGCTGGTAAAATGACGATGTTGTTGTCGTGTTTTAGTCGTTTGAGTGCTTGTTGTTCGTCTTTTGTCAAGTTGTTGTCCCGTATAGAGGACGATTGTAAAGTGGAGGCTATCCTGCTTCTGATCTCGTCTTTGGTTGTCTCTGACAAGTCTCTTTGATACGCTAGGACAGCCTCGACACTTGATACTATCGTCTCAGTCGGGATTTGTCTAGGTGTTATGGAATGTTTTAGTCCGTAAGATAGTAGTCGCGTTTCAGTTTCGTCTAATGAGCGGGAAGAAATATTCCTCACCCAGTTATCGTCATGTTTATGTCTTGTACGTGTTTTAGTTTGTTTTAAACGTTCAAGTTTTTGTTGTTGTTTGATTTGGTGTTGTGTCTATGTCTTGTTTGCTCGTTTCTCTGCAATAGTTTGTATCGTAGAAAGTAAAGTATCACTTACTGTCGTTGGTATGAGTTCCTTCAGTTTGTTCAGTCTTTGTTCTTGTTGTTTGATGTAATAGTTGATTCGTCTGTGACAGTCGTTAATCCGTGCTCGTATCAGTCGTCTGCTGGTGGATTTGACTATCTGAATAGCCTCTTGTGTGTTCAACGGGGACTTAATTCTAAGTCCTGCCGGAACGAGACCAAAATCCTTGCAGCGGTGGTTGAACCAGAGTTGTTGGCGTATGCGTCTGACGTTGCTTGCAAAACGTATGTAGTCGTTTGCAAGTTGTTCGCTCTGTCGTCCAAATGAAAAAAACGTCACACATAAATCACACATAAATCACACATCACAACTAAAAATAAAATATTTCACTTCACACTAATCCACAATGACATTACACATTTCCTGTACACACAATACAATGACGTAAGAACCAGATAACAAATACGGCTAACCTGACGTTTACTCCTCATTTGATTCTGAAAATGACTACCGCTAAGGTTGTCGAAACGTCAGTCAACAACAACAAAAACAGTCCTTCTCAGGACTTTATTAACCTGGACGATCATCATTTACAAACATATAACGATACTCCCGGGTTCAAACCATTTACTTTATTAGTCATTTCTTTAGAAATGTATTTTTCTCACGATCAGTAAACAAAAATAATTGCATAGTGGGAGTAAAATGTCGAGCTAGCTATGCTACCCTCAATGTTGCTTTTTGCACCGATATTGATGGAAATGTTGAAAAAAATACAATGAACAAAACTTTTCAAATATATTGCAATGGATTTTATAAGCATGTGTTGTTGCGCATTTTGGGGGAAGACAGATTATTTTGGAGGCGGAGAGAACTCTCAAAATTTGAAAAAGCCTCTTTTATTTTATACGGTTTTAATGTAAAATATGGACTATAGTATTGTTATGAGACCATGCTATTAACGCGTTTTTCAACCACCACCTCCTTTCTGACTCCTAATTTGCTCAGTTGCATTGGGTAGTTTTTGTTGACATAACACAGATGTATCGGTTTCATTTAACAGTTCGATATCAAACAAAAAAATTCTGGAATATAAAAAATGCTCTCAGGAGAACTTTGTTCGTCAGTTTTCTCAATAATCAATTCATTTAACCGCCAGCCTAAAAAGTTGAGACTATCTTGGCGAGTTTTGTCAAAATATAACAAAAACTGATGGATGGGTTCTGCATAAAAAATTATTTTTGTATGTGATCGTACTATTGAAATTAAAAAAAAGCATCAGTTAGTCGCTCAAGTTTCAAATTTAAATTTACGTTGCGAATTTGTTGAATGGAAGAAAGTTATTTTTCACAATTTTAACTAATACAAAATAAAAAAATTCCGAAGAGGGACATCTCGTTTTCTTGATATTCAAGATATTACAAGAGTTTGAAACAAAATAATGTGTAATATTTCGTCTTTATTCCAAAGACATCATCAGACTTATGGTTTACAATGCAGGCTGCGAAACGTTTATATATTTACAAGCGGAAATGGCAGTTATGTAATTAGAGAACTATAAGACTAAACAATATAGTTACATTAAAATAGAGATAGTTTTTTACAAGCTTTAAGACCACTATTAAGTTGTGGCACATCGCGTTTTATCAAAAGTGCTTCTAAGATGAGAAGTTGATTAGGATTAAATATTTAATTTCTTGCACTTCAGGAGAAAACCTAGATCTAGTTCTGCCTTTTGTTTGCGACGTATACAGCGTTGGTAATACACAGCTTGCTTGCGTAGGATGGGAACTGTCATTTCCATAATTTCTTAAAAGCACGATTGATATCAGACATTTTAAATGAACGACGAGTTTTTTTATCGTAAACATGTTTCGGCATGCTTATGCCATCTTCAGTACATAGAGTGAAAGTAATTATGCTATTTATATGATATATATATGTGTGTATGTGACTATCGTTAAGTGTATTAAATTACAGAATTAGTATTACATATTATATTACAGGTTAAATATTGTATTAATGTGGTATATTTGTTTGTTGAGGTCTGGTTTGAGCTTTTTAATGTAGAGCGCTTCTTTCAGTTTGAGAGAAAAAGGAGAGTTGGCGGTGTCTAAGATGCGAAAACATGAATGGTTGTATTTTGATTTGCAATGTGGTGAAGTGTGAAGGTGTTTATAAATATGTGAGTTTTTGTCGGAATGTGTGTGTTCTTTGATGAGTGTGGAGAGATGGCGAGTTGTCTCACCAACATAACGGGAATTACATCCCGCACATGAAAATTCATAAACTACGCAAGATTTGAGTAGAGATGGAATACTGTTTTTGAAACTAAAAAGATTTTTTATTTTGTAAGATGAGAGTCCCGTTGAGTCACCTGATTTTTTCATGTTCCCGAGACGATTGCTTAAATTGTCCAGCAAAGTGCGAAGATCATATCTTCATTTAATTTCAAACACCGCACTGCATAAAACATTCATGAGAAGACCAATTTGATTTTTAAGTCAACGCAGAAGCGTTTTGTTAACTTCCGTAGTTTTTGTTGAGTGGTGTGTGAGTATGAGCCAATGTAAGGAAGTTTGAAATTGTATATGTTTTGTTTGTTTTGGTTAGGTTCGTCTGATGCTTGTGTGTCTGATTGTATTTTGTCGTTGAATGATTGGATGACTTTGTCTATGAAATGGACAGGAAAAGAATTTCGTTTTAAAGTTTCAATTAGTGTGTTAATGTCATTTTCGCAGCCGTTTGTTGTATTGTTGATTCTGTGGATGCGTTCAAGGAAAGTTTTTATAAGTCCTGTTTTATAATTACGTGGTGTAAAACTAAAAAAGTTCATTAAGAGTCCGGTGTAAGTTTTCTTGTGAAAGACGGAAGTTATGCATTTGTCTGAAGTTGTGTCCTTAGTGATAAGTATGTCTAAGAAAGGCAATTTATTGTCTTGTTCTTTTTCTACTGTAAAGGTAATGTTTGTGTGTTGTAGGTTTAAATAATTAAGGAATAATGAGGCGTCGTTTTCGTTGTTAAATATACAAAAAATATCATCTATGTAACGTCTGTAAAAAAGTACGTTTGGTCCGTCGTAGTTAGTTAACCAATTCTTTTCATGATAGCCCATGAAGAGATTGGCAAGTACTGGTGCCAGTGGAGAGCCCATTGCCACCCCGTCGGTCTGGTCAAAAAATTGTTCGTTAAAGAGAAAGTGGGTTTGTGATGTAGCGATGTTGAACAATTGTTTTAAGTCATATCTGTTGATGTGAATGTTGGGTTGTTGTGTAAATAATAAGTCGAGTGCGATGTCTATTGTTTCATTTAGTGGAATGTTAGTAAAGAGGCTGTTAACATCAAAGGAAACGATATATTTGCTGTTGATGTCTTGGTTGTTTAGTTCGTCGACGAAAGTGAAAGAGTCGGGAAGTTTAGTGGTGTAATCGTTGGGAACTAAAGGGCTAAGTAACGAGCATAGGTATTTCGATAGTTTGTAGTTGTAAGAGTTGATGGAAGAGACTATTGGTCTTAGTGGAGGTGGTGTGCTGTGGTCTACGTGTTTATGGAGTTTAGGGAGGCCAAAGAAGCTTGCTGGTTGTGAGCCTGAAGGAAAGATCTTGGAATAGGTTCTGTTGTCAATAGAGCCCTGTTTTTTGAGTTTCCTAAGAAAGCGCTGTAGTTTAGCTTCTCTAGAGAGTGTGGGGTCTTTGTCTAGTAATTTAAACTTGGATTTATCGCTAATAATTTTTATACACGAGGTATTGTATACTTCTCTGTCCATGATGACTACTCCGTTGCCTTTGTCTGGTTTTAAAAATATAATGTTCTTATTATTCCTAATGTCTTTTAGTATGCGATGTTTCTTGAGATCAGATGGTGACGGAGTATATGAGGAAATGTAGCTTTGAGCAATGTGGATGAGTTCATTCTTTACGTGGATGTAATCTTCTTGGTTTTGGAGCTTGTTTTGTATAGTGTAATGGTTCCGTTCAAATGTTGCGAGGATTTCAGCATCGTTGAGTCTTGGAGGTCTTATGGAGAAGTATAGTCCGTTCTTGAGTAGGTCGAGTTCATCAGGTTTTAGTTTATGTGAAGACAGATTTGTGACGATTTCTCTGTGCGTGAAAGGTAGCGTTTTGAAACTGTCATTTCCGCTTGTAAATGTATAAACGTTTCGCAGCCTGCATTGTAAACCATAAGTCTGATGATATCTTTGGAATAAAGACGAAATATTACACATTATTTTGTTTCAAACTCTTGTAATATCTTGAATATCAAGAAAACGAGATGTCCCTCTTCAGAGTTTGTTTTATTTTGTATTAGTTAAAATTGTGAAAAATAACTTTCTTCCATTCAACAAATTCCCAACGTAAAGTTAAATTTGAAACTTGAGCTACTAACTGATGCTTTTTTTCTAATTTCAATAGTGCGATCACATACAAAAATAATTTTTTATGCAGAACCCATCCATCAGTTTTTGTTATATTTTGACAAAACTCGCCAAGATAGTCTCAACTTTTTAGGCTGGCGGTTAAATGAATTGATTATTGAGAAAACTGACGAACAAAGTTCTCCTGAGAGCATTTTTTAAATTCCAGAATTTTTTGTTTGATATCGAAGTGTTTAATGAAACCGATGCATCTGTGTTATGTCAACAAAAACCACCCAGTGCAACTGAGAAAATTAGGCGTGAGAAAGGAGGTGGTGGTTGAAAAACGCGTTAATAGCATAGTTTCATAACAATACTATAGTCCATATTTTACATTAAAACCGTATAACATAAAAGAGGCTTTTTCAAATTTTGAGAGTTCTCTCCGCCTCCAAAATAATCTGGCTTCCCCCAAAATGCGCAACAACACATGCTTATAAAATCCATTGCAATATATTTGAAAAGTTTTGTTCATTGTATTTTTTTCAACATTTCCATCAATATCGGTGCAAAAAGCAACATTGAGGGTAGCATAGCTAGCTCGACATTTTACTCCCACTATGCAATTATTTTTGTTTACTAATCGTGAGAAAAATACATTTCTAAAGAAATTACTAATGGTAATTATTTAAAATTTACATAGCGGGAATAAATCTTGAGGCTAGCTACGCTACTGAACATTGAACAATTTAGGTTTCTTGCATCATTCACCGAACCTTCACTTTTGAAAATAAAACTAAATATTTACGATATTTACGAAAACTTTAACTAAATGTTAGCTACATAATTTATAAGTATTATTGACAGTTAGATGGTACCGCATCTATTACAGCCTGCTAAAAGCAATTATTCCACAACATTATTGCTCAAGAGCGTTTAATATTTGACAGGTGACATTTCGTAAATATTTACTTTTCTTTTAAGTTTTAAATTTATGCACACGTGTATATCGTAAAAAGCATTCCGTTGCCTTTTATAAATGATTATGATTTCCCGTTCTTTCATATGAATTTTCTAAAGTTATATTGATTTGCTTCACTTCTTCATCTGAGTGAAATTTTATAAAAAGTTAGCCTTGCTCAAGAGAATGGATGAATATTGTCCATCGTTACGATTCGAATGAAAATGTTCGATTAAGGCCAATTTCAGTTTTTTTTTACTTCATTCATAATTTATTTCGTTTTATGTTATACGAAGTTTTGAATGTAAAATATGGACTATAGTATTGTTATAAGACTATGCTATTAACGCGTTTTTCAACCACCCCTTCCTTTCTGACGCCTAATTTGCAGTTGCACTGGGTGGTTTTTGTTGACATAACACAGATGCATCGGTTTCATTAAACAGTTCGATATCAAACAAAAAAATTCTAGAATTTAAAAAATGCTCTCAGGAGAACTTTTTTTTATATATTTTACATCATAATCAGCATCTTTGTATTTTTATGAAAAAGTACGATCTAGAATCCAGATTTTAGTCGTGTTCATAGTTCAAGATAGTTATTTTTATATTTTCATTCTATAAAAACAGAATACAGAAAGTGTAAAAGAGTAATAGTTTCAGTTTTTGAGATTTTCATTCAAAGAGAGTCTTTCAAACAAGACTTGAATTAATCAAAACAAAATATTACCTTTTGAGGTCAAAAACACGTACTAAGAACTTTAAATTAAAAAAGGCGGTCAATTTTTAATCTTTTTTGGTTTGGATATGATTAAAGACGTCCATGTTAGAAAAATTGTCTTCGAGAATGGCTTTGAAAAGATGATTATACTCTTGATCTTTTCGAAAAATATTGATCACACCTCTCCCTAAAAAAACACACTATTGTGCTCTTCCTGCTCAAAATATCCAGTTATTAAATGACTTTTATTCACGTTAACATTTATCTCTGTCTATGAAAAAACTTTAAAAGAACAAAAAGAAGTTTGTAGCTCTCTCGTTAGTTCGGAATTTTTGAATATAAGTTAAGAAAATTTTTAAGAAAAGAAATCCATAAACATAAATTAACTTTTTTACACGTACAATCCATAAAATATTTTGGTGTTTACAAACAATCAACAAAATTAGTTAAATGCTATGTCAACTAAAAACTTTTTGCTTCAACATTACATCCAAATTCTATATGGTCAATAAAAACAGATTCAGCCATGTCGTTATAATCATTTGAAACCAGTGGAATTCAAAAGGAACATAACTCCTACGCACGAACTCTCAAAGAATTTGTCTGACATACTGCAACCACTTACAAACAAATCAAAACACAAGCTACAATCCACTGAAACTTTCATTAAGAAACTGAACACTATACAAATACCGGACAACTATATACTAGTGTCTTTTGATGTTAAATCACTGTTCACCAGTATTCCTCTTAATCTGGCACTTACTTGTACAAAAACCCTCATTACAAACACCACGGACGTACGGCTATTGCCGACAGAAGAAATTATGGAGCTACTGGAGCTCTGCCTCACCTCGACTTACTTCCAGTACAAAGGTACACACTACAAACAATTACATGAGACAGCAATGGGCACACCCGTTTCTGTTGTAGTTGCTGAAATTGTAATGCAATCTATGGAGGAACGGGGCGCTCACGACTTACAAACATGCACTACCTTTTTGGTTTCGCTACGTAGATGACACAATCACAGCACTACATGCAGACGAGATTGATGACTTTCACACTCACATCAACAAACAGAACAGCCACATACAATTTACCAAAGATGTCGAAGAAAACGGAACTCTTCCTTTTCTCGACTGTTTGGTAAAACATGACAATCAAAAACTACGAACAACAGTTTATCGCCAGCCAACACATACTAACCGACTACTAGACCAATCATCTTACAACCCTACATCACGCAAAGCCACCACAATTAGAACATTAACAAGATGTGCACAAATCATATGTGATTCACCGGACGCTCTACACAACGAAAACAACTATCTCAAACATGTTTTTGACAAAAACAACTATAACTCTGACTTTATCAAACGCAACACTTACAAACACAACGAACCCAACGAAACGAACAACTCAGTGACAACAGCAACGATACCTTACATCAAAGGTACGTCTGAGACTATCTCGCGTATCTTACGACCATATAACATACGTGTCGCAGATAAACCAATCACAACGTTACGACAAGTACTAACAGACATAAAGGACAAAGAACAACCCAACGAACGACAAGGTGCAGTTTACAAAATAAACTGCTCCGACTGCCACGCCTCCTATATAGGGGAAACTGGCAGGAACTTAAACATAAGACTTACTGAACACAAACGAGCTACTAAGAAACAGGACAAAACTAATAACATTGCCGAACATCACCGAATAACAAAGCACAACATTGACTGGGACTTGACAAAATGCATTGCTTACAGTAGTTGTAGTGACGTACATAACGTGCGTTATTATTCATCTAGATTTATGTATTAGCAATAGAGGAAATAGCCAATCCTACACTTACTCAAACGCGCTACTTAAGCTTACGCACTTAACTTTATAATTACGTAAAACTACTCAAATTTCAAGTACATTATCCGCTGTGTAATAACTGCACCTTGTTTAGCCAAATATATAAAAAGCCTGTAAATAAATTCTAACACATAGAACACTCACGACTGTTGTAAATAATTTCTTCGCTAGTGAATAAAATAATCACAAAATTTAATAGCGTTCTAGTACATTGAACTTACGTTCGGAGCTCATACGAAAGACTTATATACAGTGGCGTAGCTAGGAAAAATAGTCACTCCCGCCAATCCATCTCGCGCCGGAGCGACCCTAGGGGTCCGGGCATGCCCCCGGAAAATTTTGAAATCCAGAGCCTTGGAAACAGCATTTCCTGCGATTTCGAGGGCGAATTATTTGTTGTACAATAATTTATAAAACCCATTTTGTTAGCTGCATTCTTAATGTGGCAATCGTTGAAACTGCAACTAGTTAAAAGGTACTAAAGGTGGCTCAGAGAAACTTTACGCAGGAGACAATTGTCCCCTAAAACATAATTTACTCATCACTGCCCCTGCATAAACAGAAGAAATTTGTATTAGCACAAAAATAATATAGTATACGACACTTCTAAAGTGCATAGAGAGAGATTTTTCTTAGCATTCTACTTGTTAGTTTAAACTTGTTTAGATTGGGGCAAGTAGACAGGGATGGCTTTATTCTTTAAAGTTATGCTTAATTTTCTCAATGAAGTACCATGTATTATACGAACAAATATCAAAACACATACTATACTCATCATTTATAAAGAAAGGCCAGCCTCCTGGTTTTTCTACAATTTTTCAACCACCTCGTTATGCAACACCTCTGATTCCTCTTTCTTTTCAATGATATCTTTGTGAATAGATATTCTACACAAAGAGCTAAGCCGACCTTGACCCATTCTATTTCTTAAATAGCTTTTACCCTTTTAAGCAAGAAAACGACCTCTCTACTGAAGCACTTGCCACTGCCAACACACCATTCAATTTTAACAAATTTACCACTTGACCTAAACTCGACTGGAGATTAAATTTGAAGATGTATTTAAGAACCTCATTACTGCACTCTTTGTGAAAGTCCTTGTCGTTGTAAATGAAGGAAAGTTGACTCTCCAAAGTTTGGATGTCAAAAGAGGACTATACTTATCTTTGAGAAGATTGATCTTCTCCTGTGGAACTATGCCCTTCCATGTAGTAAATAGTTTAGGATTTACAAGGTCTAAAACTCAAACTGATTAATATCTTGAAATCGTTCACTTAACATGCCTTTAATGGAATCAATAATCTCAAAATAAAGCTGTTTGTAATTGTATCTACTATCTGCTCTGGTTGCTGGTGGGCCTACTTTTTCTAGTGCAGTTTGGTAAAACTCAGTGAAAGCTTGATCTGTGCGAAGTGACACAATAAACTGCTTGAAATTGTCAATCTTGCTTATGCCATAGTTAAAATGGGTTTCCCTATTTTGAAGAATGGAATACAAAATTGTGGACTGTTCTAAAATCCTGTAAAAAACACACACTAGAAAACAAAAGAAAGCTATCAAGATAATGCAGTAAGCCACTTATTTTACTTAATGACTCATCATCCCACCCAGCTGGTTGTTCAAGTACCCCCTCAAAATATCTAAAAGTTTTTCATAGTTTTTGTGCAATACATTGATTAATCTAGAGCGATAATACCATCTTGTTTCACCAGGGGCAGGAAACTCAAGGTTGTTAGATGTGAGAAAGCTTTTCTTTTGGGGCATTGCTTGTAAATGTGCTGAATGTAGCTATATTAATAAAAAGATTTTAACAGGAGAAATTGATGAGGCTGGGACCAGGTTCAATCTATGAGCTGCACAATGAACAAAATGAGCAAAAGGATACTCTTGTCGAACCAATGCTTGAACACCATTGATATGGCCAGACATGACAGAAGCACCATCATATGTTTGTAAAACCAGTTTTTCTTTTATATTAGAATACTCACCAAGTTTATCTTTGACAACTTGTGATATTGCTGTGGCATTTCTGTTCATACTTACATCCACAAATCCTAATTGCCTCTCCATAATTTCACTTGCTTTGTCAAACCGAGCAATAACACTTAGCTGCTCTTTGGTGGAGACATCAGATGCTTCATCAACCTGAATACTCATAAATGTGCAATCATTTATTTCCTTTCTGATTTCATCTTCAATAATTGAATCAAGACAGCTGATAAGACCATTTTGAATTTCTGGGAGACTCCAGTAAATCTTCTGTCACCAACTATATCAGATTCTGCTAGTCTACTGTGCAGTCGACGCTCAAATACAGAATCAAACTTAGCAAAACATTCGAGCAACTCTCTATAATTACCTTTGTTCAAGCTACCTTCGGACTCATTGTGACCTCTAAATGGCAACTCTTGCTTTGACAAATACAGCACGGCCTCAGTAACAGTTTTAAAATTTCTCGATTTTGTCTTACCTCCTCATTGTGACGCTGAATCTCATTTCTTCTAGCGAGGACATAAGACAATCAATTCGTTCACTAGCTCCATACGTTTTCCATGTCTTAAATGCAGTCAAATGCGATTTAGATTTTCATGCTTAGCATCAGACATAATACTCCGCATATCGTTGTAGCCATTCTTAGTCCACGATGGCGATGTTTTTGGAAAACATTAGACATGGCCAACAAAACACTTTCTGCAAGGTTGTACTGCCACACAGCCAGTCCTTCGCCTCATACCAATCTCTCTGAAATGCTCTTCCTTTATTTTGGATAGTTAAATCAGGAGTAGGCCGTTCATGAACGATAACATTCTGTTCGACCGACGATCGAGCAGAGAACGGTTTAGCTAATAAGCTATTTACTAAATCAACATCAGTTGAGCAAATCGCAGTCGCACTTGAAGCCATTGTGTCATACACAAATACAAAATAGCAATTTGAGAGTAATCACAATGGAAAATTAATACCGACAATGACACGTAATTTGATAATCACTAATCGCTGTACTCGTATTAAAAGGTCGAATAATTACAACCTCCGCCAATTTAAAATAGCGGGAGTTCGACTATAAAACAGCAGATTTGAGCATGCGTCAAGTCCTTAGCCAACCAGCATTCAAAACTTCTTATATAGAATTATATTGTATGTTCCGCCCTCTGAAGATGGGCGGAATACGTGGAATCGCGCGAGTATGCAATGTGCGAGAAAAGGCGGTTGCTAGGTTACATAACAAATCTTGAGATTTTGCTGTATTACGATTACGACCACCTAATAAAAGCGTAAATATGAACGAATAAAATAATATTACAAATTGTTCGTGAAATAATGTATATCTTATGTCCAAATAGAATATTTATTATTTTTTTGGGAAATTTCTACTCCCGCCGGGCGGGAGTAGCGGGACCGCTAGCTACGCCACTGCTTATATATAACGCTAAATTGGTGACCCCGAAAGATATTCTTGACTGGCGAAATGGCTACAACTGATGAACTCAACACTTCTTCAACGACAGATTCTTCATTTGTCACACCAACCGCTTCTATGATCAGCATCAAACTTCCACCATACTGGCCTAACGACCCCGAACTGTGGTTTTCTCAAATTGACGCTCAATTTACGACACGCAGTATCACCTCACAAAAAACCAAATACGCTTACGTTGTTGGTTCCCTTCAACCCGAAATTGCTCAGGAGGTTCGCGATATCATCCTTCATCCCCCTGCTCGTGATCCATATGATACCCTGCGACGCGAGTTAATCCACCGTACCTCAACCTCTGAGCAACAGCGACTTCACCAACTGCTCACAGGCGAAGAACTAGGAGATCGGAAACCTTCCCAACTCCTTCGCAAGATGGAACGACTACTTGGTACCCAGACATTGCCCCCATCCATCATGAAACAATTATTTATACAACGTCTCCCTACCACTGTTCAGGCTATTCTGGCACCTACACAGGAGACTCTTGACCTCAACAACCTTGCCAAGTTGGCCGATAAAATTAGAGAAGTGTTAAAAACATTCAACAACCCCCATCCACCCTTTCGACCGTTGCAACAGAACCTATTGTTGACACATCTGCCAAATCTGGGGAGCTTCATCAACTTCGCAAGACAGTTTCTGATCTTGCTGCGTCAGTACAGGCTCTCAATCTTCGTTTCCCTTCATCATCCGATGTCAATAACCGTCCACCTCGCTCTCGTAATCGGCAACTGAATGATCCCACTCACAACCCATCCAATAATGGTTATTGTTGGTATCACACCAAATTCGGCGCCACTGCCCGCAAATGTGTTCAACCTTGCACTTTCCACACATCGCTACCGTCTAACTACAACGCCAGACAATAGACGCGGCGACATCGTCTGGCGCTTCAACACAAAGCCGCTTATTTTTCATTACTGATCAGACTACCAAACGACGATTTCTCATCGATACAGGTGCCGAAGTTAGCGTCATCCCAACACTTTCCGCAGATCGACGACAACGCCAAGCTTATGACCTCCAGGCAGCCAATTCCTCTACAATTGCCACCTACGGCAAGCGGTCAATCACCCTCAACTTTGGACTCCGCCGACGCCATTTTCAATGGATCTTCACCATTGCTGACGTCAGCCAGGCAATCATTGGAGCTGATTTTTTACGCCATTTCAACCTCCTCGTCGACCTTCGCACAGGAAGTCTCATCGATGCAGAAACACACATTCAAGTCAATGGAATCGCCACATCAATGCCTTCTCTTTCTCTTGTTCATGCTACACAATCCTCTACACCTTTTTCATCAGTATTACAAGACTTCCCAGAGATCACTCGACCCACCACCAAAGAAACACCAGTGAAACATCAAGTAGTACATCACATTATTACCAAAGGTCCACCATGCTCTGCACGTCCACGCCGTCTCCCACATGATCGTTTACACATTGCCAAAAAATAATTTCAACAAATGCTTGATCTTGGAATCATCCGCCCTTCCAGCAGTCAGTATGCCTCTCCTCTCCACATGGTTCTCAAGCCACAACCCGGTGACTGGTGACCCTGTGGTGACTACCGTGCGCTTAACCGAATGACTGTACCAGATCAGTATCCCGTTCCACATCTTCAGGATTTCTCTGCCAATCTCCACGGTATGACTCTTTTTTCTAAGATTGATTTAGTCCGTGCTTACCACCAAATTCCGGTCGCACAAGAAGACATCTGCAAAACAGCTGTCACGACACCATTTGGTCTTTTCGAATTTACCCATATGCCTTTTGGTCTCCGTAATGCAGCTCAAACATTTCAACGTTTCATGGACGAAGTCACTCGTGGCCTTGACTTTGTATTTGTTTACATTGATGACATACTAATTGCTAGCTCTAACACCTCTGAACACGAAAAACACCTCCGCCTTCTCTTTACTCGTCTTCGTCAGTATGGTGTTATCATCAATCCTCAAAAATCTGTTTTTGGAGCAACATCTCTTGACTTTCTTGGTCACATGGTTAGTGCTAATGGCATCCAACCTCTTCCCTCAAAAGTCGAAGCAATCCGCAATTATCCTCAACCGGATTCTCTCCGCAAGCTACGCGAATTTCTAGGTCTCGTAAATTTCTACCGACGTTCTATTCCGCACTGCTCTGGTATTGTTCAGCCTCTCACCGACATGCTAAGCACATCGGATTCTCATAAGAAATCCCAACCTTCCAAGCTTGACTGGTCTGATTCTGCTACATCAGCATTCAAGAAGATCAAAACAGCATCGGCAGATACGGCGCTTTTGGCTCATCCACAACCCAACGCCGCACTTTGTCTTATGACCGATGCTACAGACGTCGCTGTAGGAGCTGTTCTACAACAAAAAGTGAACTACATGTGGCAACCACTCAGTTTCTTTTCTAAACGCTTACAACCAGCAGAAACTCGCTACAGTAGTTTTGGTCGAGAGCTTCTCGCCATCTATCTTGCCATCCGCCATTTTTGTCACCACCTTGAAGGACGAACTTTTTATGTTCTCACTGACCACAAACCTCTGTGCTACGCCTTGCATAACAATACCAAACGCCACTCTCCCAGAGAAATTCGTCACCTCGATTTCATCTCGCAATTTACCACAGACCTCCGTCATGTCCAAGGTGAGCAGAATCCGGTGGCCGATGCCCTTTCCCGCGTTTCCTCTGTCACATCTTTTGACCAGATCAACATAGAAGATATCGCCCTGGCTCAACAAGACGATGCTGAGCTTATACAGTATCGAAGCAAAACTTCTTCTTCGTTGGTGTTCGAAATTTGTTCGATACCCGCTTCCGACAAGACTATCATTTGCGAAGTTTCTACTGGCAGGCCACGCCCTTTCATTCCTTCGCCGTTCCGACAAACCATATTTAATGCCCTTCACAACCTTTCTCATCCAGGAATAAAAGCCACTCAACGTTTGATCACTGATCGGTATGTCTGGCCCAACATGAACCGTGATGTACGACAAATGACCCGAACTTGTCTGTCTTGTCAACGCAGCAAGATCCATCGGCACACCTGTGCCCCACTTTCCACTTTTGCAATACCTACTGACCGTTTTTCTCATGTTCATCTCGACATAGTTGGTCCTCTGCCGCCATAAAATGGTTCTACTTATCTACTTACATGCGTTGACCGTTTCACTCGTCAGCCTGAAGCCATTCCCATTTCTGACATCACCGCCACCACTGTCGCCACAGCTTTTGTCACCCACTGGATCTCCCGTTTTGGTGTTCCTAAAATTATCACCACCGATCGAGGTGCACAATTTGAAAGCCAACTGTTCTCTTCTCTTACGTCTTTTCTTGGGTCAACACGTATACGCACCACCGCTTATCACCCCATCGCTAATGGTCTGGTTGAACGCTTTCATCGTCAACTCAAAGCTTCATTGAAAGCCACCAATGACCCTAACCACTGGAGTGAACGTCTACCTCTTGTCCTCCTAGGCATTTGCACCGCTCTAAAAACTGATCTTGGACACAGTATACGGCACACCTCTTTGTTTATCAGGTGAATTTTCCACCATAATTCTCGTACCTCACACCTCCATCCTACCTCCTACGTTGATCGTCTTAAACGCACTCTCCGTGATTTACAACCACCTCCAGATCGTCACCCAACAAGACCTTATCACATTCCGATCGATCTTCACACCACAACACACGTGTTTGTCCGGCGCGATGCAGTCCGAAAACCTTTACAGCCACCGTACGACGGTCCATTCAAAATTCTCTCCCGCTCCGACAAACATTTTAAAGTTGATCTCGGAAATCGCACCGATAACATATCCATAGATCGTCTCAAACCTGCACATCTCGCTTCTCCTACGCCCAGTGCCCCTGGACACACCCATACGGAAGAAGCTGCCAAGAAGGACAAAGAGAACTTTAAAACTACAGCACCACAAATAAAACAAACACGATCTGGCCGCTGTGTCAGTTTACCTCAACGCTATATTTCTATCGTTTCTCATTAATTTCATTAATTTTGACACTAGCCGGGGGCTCCTGTAGTGACGTACATAACGTGCGTTATTATTCATCTAGATTTATGTATTAGCAATAGAGGAAATAGCCAATCCTACACTTACTCAAACGCGCTACTTAAGCTTACGCACTTAACTTTATAATTAAGTAAAACTACTCAAATTTCAAGTACATTATCCGCTGTGTAATAACTGCACCTTGTTTAGCCAAATATATAAAAAGCCTGTAAATAAATTCTAACATATAGAATACTCACGACTGTTGTAAATAACTTCTTCGCTAGTGAATAAAATAATCACAAAATTTAATAGCGTTCTAGTACATTGAACTCACGTTCGTTCGGAGCTCATACGAAAGACTTATATATAACGCTAAATACTGACTATAGACAACGGCTTACATTAGAAAGTTGGTATACCAACTTGGAACAAGCCCCCCTGAACAGATCACAGCAATTACCGGCTCCTGAAAAACGACTTATTCACAATACAAACAAACGATCAACTAGAAACATTACACTTCACACTAATTCACAATGACAATACACAATTGACACCCACACATTACAACTAAAAACATCACACCTAAATCACACATCACAACTAAAAGTAAAATATTTCACTTCACACTAATCCACAATGACAATACACATTTCCTTTACACACAATACAATAACGTAAAAACCAGATAACAAATACGGCTAACCTGACGTTTACTCCTCATTTGACTCTGAAGATGACTACCGCTAAGGTTGTCAAAACGTCAGTCAACAACAACAAAAAAAGTCCTTCTCAGGACTTTATTAACCTGCACGATCATCATTTACAAACATGTAACGATACTCCCGGGTTCAAACCATTTTCTTTAATATTGATTAATGTAATAAATTTTATTTATAAAAGTTAAAGCCCAGCAAAATTCTTTCAAACGAACCACCAAATAAAAAAATTCGTGAAGTTTCATTTTAAATCACAAGATATCATTAGACAATATAAACCCTAATTTGGCAGGTTGGCAAATCAGCAACAGTCGCTAGACAAAAATAAAGGTTTTTGAGAAATTTCGCCAAGTAAATGGTTAAATTGCAACTGTTGTAGAACATTTATATACATAGCTATAACAATTTACAGTACATTGAAATAAATGGTTGGGTAAAGATGTGTCAAACATAGGGTGTGAAGTAGGACATGGCTTTTTCTGTAATTAAAAGACTCTTTTAATATGAATTTTTTGTGTTAAAGAAGGCATTTTTAGAAATTGAAGGTGGCAGTGTGTCTTGCAGATTTAAGGTGGGATAGTATTGATGAGGGATTTTGGTTTTTTTAAGGTTTACCGGTCAAATTGAGAAACAACCAAATGCTCTAAATTTGAGTGTGAAGATGGCTTGTGATTTTACCAACATACAATTCAGAACAACATTGACACGTTTAATGTATACAACATTGTTCCACTTCGTACCACCTTATCTCATTTTGACTTTCCCTTCTTTATCCAAACAGTTGATTTATTATATTGTAAATACTCATAACTATTTTTAAATACTATTCACTTCTTTCATTTTAATGTTGTCAGGCCATGTCTTGTGCGTTAAGACGAAACGTTACCCTTTACAACTAAATATTTTTATTTGTATTCGAAGGCTCTTTTGAAAGCACTCTGATGGGCTTCAATTTTGATCATAAGAATTCGCTTCCTAATGGTATCTCCCAGGTTACTAATCTAATGAAGTAAGTAAACGTTATTTTATCAAACGATTATTACTTCTACACATGTATTGAGCACTCTTTCTAAATATTGTTTTGTTTACCTGATTATATTTTAAAGCATTTCTGTTGAACACATAACTGCTCTGTATACTTAATATTTGATGTAACTAATTGTTCAGACTCATACAGATATATATTCAGTGTTTTTTATGTGTGTGGTTGACTTTTATTTTAAATATGAAAATAAGCGTGATTGTAACAAAAAGGTGTTACTTTCTATAATTTCATTTAGACTACAACTAATAACGCAAAAACCCAACAAATTTCAAACTCATCGATATGTGAGTGTTCCACGAAATTGGATGAATACGAATGTACTGATATATGATAACTGGACAAATTTTCTGATGGACAATTGTGTGCATGTCAGAATTGCCAACAAACACCTGAAATACAAATATATATATAACAATAAGAAATAGCAATGACACACAATTTACAGATAATTAATAAATTACAAAAAAAATTTCTTTTGAAAACAAAAATGGATGGATGGATGGATGGATGGATGGATGGATGGATGGATGGATGGATGGATGGATGGATGGATGGATGGATGGATGGATGATGGATGGATGGATGGATGGATGGATGGATGGATGGATGGATGGATGGATGGATTTGATGGATGGATGGATGGATGAATGGATATGGATGGGGATAGATAGATGATGGATGGATGATGGATGGATGGATAGATGGATGGATGGATGATGATGGATGATGATGGATGGATGAATGATGGATGATGATGATGAGATAGATGATGATGGATGGATGGATGGATGGATGGATGGATGGATGGATGATGGATGGATGGATGGATGGATGGATGAATGATGGATGATGATGGATGGATGGATGGATGGATGGATGGATGGATGGATGGATGGATGGATGGATGGATGGATGGATGGATGGATGGATGGATGGATGGATGGATGGATGGATGGATGGATGGATGGATGGATGGATGGATGGATGGATGGATGGATGGATGGATGGATGGATGGATGGATGGATGGATGGATGGGTATGACACAGTGTACTTAAACTAGATTTTTTTTCACATGAGCTTCATTCGGGAATCGTGATTCATTTCTATTGATGTTACGATCTCTATTTTGCACAATGCACAGTCAATATTGGGTTAGCATTTATCAACAAAATGTGCATCATTTTTAGGAATGGACGCATTAGTTTAACCACCTTCAGACAAGACAAATGCATTTGTTATGAATTTGTGATCACTATTTTAAAACATATACATTTTCTCCTTCTTCGTTTTTGTAAGGTTTAAAAGCGTCTCCGTCATCGGAAGAGCCAGAATTTTTGTTAAAATTCAAGCGAGCGTTTGACGCTCCCTAGTAAATGTTCTGCACAGAGGAGACCGTTATTTGTGAATCAGATATTCCTTCACTCTCCATGCCTAACGTCTTGGGATTTATACATGCTCAGGAGAGAAACATCGTTGTTGAGTATTTATGGCCAATTTCAGCGCAGCTGCATTTCACACGGTAGCTAAAAAATGCCTGTAAGTTTAGTGAATGAGCGACTAAAGCTCAAGCCCAATTGTCTCAAGGTTGAAAGTTCAATTAAATTTGTGTGCTCTCGAGCAGCTTATGAGCAATCTGACAAATTATAATTTTGAGTTCGTTCATTTTCTTTTTAAATCGACAGTAAAACGCGCTTAAGAATTTTGCTTTTCATCGCAAAATTTAGCAGCGTTGAAATGAAACATTAGTCTCGCATAGATCAAATTTCAATTTTAAATTTTGCACATTCATGATCGTGTTACAGGTTAGCAGAAACTCACTTGCGATGTTGTTTCACGTTGTTGAACATTTAACTTATTTGTGTAATTTTATATCTTTTTTCACGATTTGAATATCATTAGGTCGATTCTTGTTTATTTTTTTAAAAAATTTGATTTGAAAATGTTTAGACGTAATAAAGCTACTTTTCGTCCAGTTTGGAGTTTCAGAAAATAAGGGAAAAAAATTTTAGAGAAATACGTTTGGAAAACATAAATGATCTGAAAACATAAATGATCATGCAAACCATAAAATAATTTTGGTCATTATAAAAAACTTTAAAAACAATTATGGAAATTTTAAAAATTATTGTTTGAAGAATTGGGTGAAAATTTGTGACTATGAAATTTTGGATGTCTTTGCTATTAATTCTACATATTGCGACATGATGGCAGCTTGCATTCTATAGATGTTACTTGATTTTTTGACCTTTTTTTGCTTCATAACTTGATATTAGCTGTATTACAATCTTGAGGCATTTATCTTTTATGTTTATGCTTGAGCAACCACCCATTCTGAGCAATTGAAAACAGTTAATATATGAACAACCTCATTAAATAATGCAATCAATTGTGGGAAAGCTTAAACATCTACAAAGATCTTAGTTCACACATTATGTGTTTACCACACATAGCTATAAAGATCTTAATGGAGTCTGGACCAATTAGAAACTCAATCAAACCTACCTTTTCTTGGATCACATGATTTGCTATAATACTAAAAAGTAAGAAAACCATGATATATGATGGATTGAGAAGGACATTGATAGTTGCTGACGAAGATTCCATAATTTGACAACGAAGTCGCGACACGTACACTCTAGGTTCTTACCACAAACGTACAAAGTAAGCCAATTTAAGTAAAGAACAATTGTAACTTTAATTGTTTGGAAGTTTTAGTTAAGATATAAATGCACTCTAGCTTCGTGTTTTCTTTTGTCCAATATAAGATGTGTTGCTAATACCTCAAACGTGTCGGTGAAAATAGTCTACTGTAATTTTCAAAATTATTTTGTATTTTCAAGATTATATTCGAACAACGATTTAATCCCCATACATGTTGAGTATATTGTATACTGTATACTGTATTGAGTGTTTTCCTCAGTCGCAATATTGACGGGTAATCGCATATGGTGATATGAATTTATGTTAATCTCATGCTTTTTTGACCTTCGGCAGTTTCATGTACTCCCCCAATATAGCTGCTTTGACGTCACATGCAAACACTCTATTGAGATGGAAGTTGAGAAGATATTGCGTGGGTTTTTGTGCAATGAATTTCCCGAACTATCTTGGTATATTTGTGTATTATACGCATGTTTACTTTGTGAGTATTTAATTCATTTGCTCTCATTTTATTCAAATGTTCTCATTTAGCAAGTTATCTTTCAAAGAAACTTTTTCATAAACATACCTTTCTTGGCGAGGTCAAGAAAATATAATTGTAGCTTTCATTTTTCTCTAAAAAGGAACAATAATTTTCGTCGTGGATACCATGCAACATTTCACAACGATCTTTATTGACGTCCTTTCTGCATCTTTGGCCAAACCCAATCCTGTAGTTGACTGACCGACAGTGAGGTGCTTTCACACAAGATAAAATACATTCAATTTCACTTTTTGCATCAGTTTTCTCAATGATTGTTTCATTTAATCGCCAGCCTGTAACGTTTGTTAATGCGTGTTTGAAGAGTTACAGAAACTGTATTGTAGGGCTCGAAAGCTTACAAATTAACCAGTAAATTAGGTTTAACGCTATTTGACATACGTAGCTTTGTTTTTAGCAGTTATTTCAAGATATCAGCACACATAATAATCGTAACTCATTTTTTTATACATGACACAGTAGATATTTCATAAGGATTTCCTCTAGTGAGTTTGTTGGGCATAAATATCTCTTTTTTAATATATGTTTAACTTGACTTGCACTACTCGTCCTACTTGTAAGAGAAGAATTAAAACAAAAATTCAATGACTGAATTTGTTCGAAATTTTTCCTTAATATTACCATTAAAAACCACATCTCAGCACACTTTACGTGAATATTGTTGTTACACATTCCACTATACAAAAAAACCTTGCTGTAATTTGTCAGACTTTGTGGCACACTTTGTGAAAAAATAGGAAAAGTACATTTTCTTATACTGTTTTGTGGTGTTAGACTTTATAAGAGGGCAGAATGAATAAATATGTATTTATGCTTTGCTACTTATTTTTGTCGTTTTTAACGCAAATGCGTACATCGGTTTCGACAATTAGTTGTTGAGTTGCCTGTAATAATTTGCTAATTTCACGATGCTTTATTTTGCATAACCTAAAACATCGAAATAAAGACTATACATGTTGTAATTTATATGCAAACACTTCATAAAATCAATAGTTAATATACTCATTCACTCAAAATTTCCATGCAAATAGCTCCTAAATTACTAAAGTAAGTAGATTATCAATTAAGAAAACATTTGGTCACGCATGATTTCGAAAAATTTCGTCAGTTTTATTAATATACGACACAAAGCATGCTCACATTCATGCGTTGCTCAGTTCATATATTTTTGGTAAATGAAATGCTATAACCAAAATTATTGAGGATTATGGAATATCGTGAATTTAGCCAGCAGTATACTGCGTGTACTTTTTCACAAAACTGATAAAAATATATTATATATACTAAAAGCACAGAATAGACATCTAACAGAAGGCTATTTCTGTTAAAATCGTGGCGTACTCTTACACTACGCATGCGTGACTTCCCATCAAGATGCTTTCACGAAATAGATATGGAATAGTATTGCACGAGAATGTTTTTTTGTTAATAATTTCCATTTAAAGCAAAATTTTACCAAAATTTTTACTAAGAGCCATCATTTTGGGAAGGGTATAATGTATCAAGCTTATGTAGTGGAACACGATGTATTTGTTAAAACATCTATATTTTCTATTGCGATCTTACTAAAGTATCTTGCTGGAAGATGTGTCTGCTTAGAATTTGGGGAAGCGAACATCAAAGGCTTCGACACGAGTAGACCTTCTGTTAAGATATCTATTCTGTGCTAAAAAGTCAAATACGTCAAGTTTGGTAATGTATTACATATGAACTTGAAGTGCTCGAAGTTGCTTTTTGCATCAACAATAAAAACATATTTAGAAATTGCAAGCATGAATATTGGCGGTAATTTGACGTTATAGGTCATTTAAAACATCAAGTATATGCGAGGTATCTTCTTCCATGGTCAGGTGCAGACTCACTAGGTAGGTTTTACTTACATGAAACTAGCGCAATGTTTTACCACAGTAACGTTACATTAGAGCTTGAATCACCTTGCTGTGTCACGTGATTAACCACGCAAAACGTGCGTGGCAGCAAAAAATTAGTGGAGTGTTTCGCCCTTCTTTACATATTAATTATTCTTTGCTTAAATTGAAGAAGTACTGAGTTCCAACTCTATAAGCGTAACCGACCTGCAAATTTGGTCTGAAAACAATCCAGTTATATGTAAATGAATGATGATATTGTTTGAAATCTTCATAACAGATAAAAAACTTGCGGGCTTGCTACGCCCAGTTAAACCAACACAATTTTACAACTTTCATAACATGTGTACAGTTAACGGGAGATCTGTATTAAATATTCTTTGCATTCTCATCTTTTTTTTGTCCAGTTCATCGAAACAGGAACTCGATACGGCACGCAGAAATCAGAATGATGTTGTATTATAAGCATTTAAATATAGGCATATTATGAATTCGTGTCAACTGGGGGATGGAGAAATAAGATTCATACCTTCGGTTTGCTGTTTCCTTTACTACACTATCCTTAGGGTACTCCCCAATCACTGAGCTTTTGTTACCCTATGTAGATACTATTGTCATTTTCATTATTATTTTTTCTTACAGTTGCTGATTTTCATCGAAGTTGCCTTGGTTATAACTTCTATCTCGTATCTTGTGATTTGCCCCAGGAGGTAAATGTGGATAGAAGGTGTTCTCCTGGGTTTTAAGCAGTGAATTTGCTACTAGGTGTTAACGTATATTACATTATTTTTTATTGTCCTCCGACAAGAAAAAACTCATAGTTAGTGTTTTATTTGTGCTTATTTTCCGTGCTGATTTTCTGCTAACAAGCCGAAATGTATTTTGACAAAATTACTAACCATCTTTAAATTCTATGCATCCTTTGTCGAAAAAACGTCAACTTTAGTTGACTAACCTTTTTGAATAACTTAGGTTATGAACGGCTTTCACATCATCGGGTGCAACTTAAGAAAATGTTTCAAAATTATTATCCTTAGATGTGACTACAAATAACACGTTTTTGCTGTTATTGCTGTATTTTTAAATCTTTCTTCATGCTTTTTACAGATTGTTTTTATGAGGGGGGAAAAAAGCAATTAAAAAAACGTATATATAGTCTAAAATTCAAAAAAACAGGTGATGATTATATAATATGATTTTATGAAAAATTCGTGCCTTATATGAAATTTGTGCCTTTACATGGAGTCAGATGACGAACACACTGTTTGTGTTTATGTGCAATGTTATACTACTTTTTCTTTCCTCTTCTTTGTCTTTCTAAAGTCAGGGGTATTTATCTTCATGTTCTCTTACGCAATTAATTCATGTTGATTGTATGATGAAGAAACTTGCCTATTTTAAAATGCCTATTTTCATTGGAGAATACCATCTAACAATTAACAAAGATCATGCTCGTTTTTCTTTTAACTAAAGCCGATTCAGGGGCAGATGTGCCATTTTTTAAACGTGAGTCAGGTAACGCTGTACGGGCAATTTCCAGCATTTTAGAATGGAAAATAATCTTAATTCTTTTATGACTATCGTTGCTATTTAAGCTAACATTGAAATAGTTATTAAGTTGTTTGGCTGTTTTGCCCTATGCCAGGGACTCATCAGCATAAGAAGAAATCTCACTGCGGTTCTAATTTGACAGCCTGATTCTAAAATGAACAGCCCCACACCATCACAAACTGCAAAGAGTACTTATTATTCACGAACGAAAAGAGAGTCACGAGAAGAGTCAAGAATAATTAAAATGCGCTTTGGCCAATCAACTAAATGGATATAGTCACCAGATGGTGTGAGATTTGTGCGCTTAACCGCTGCCTCCGTAAACAAAAATGTTTTTCAAATGATGACTTCAGATAAAACCAAATTGCTACTCCGACTTTCTAAAAGAAAATACTTAATTACTTATCACTTTAGAGACCTTAATATTCAAAGTTGAATAATTATTTTTTAAGAAAATATACGTTATTTGCGTGACTATTTTGAGATACCCTAGATCCACCCGTGAGACAATCCTGCAGTTGACAGACCAACAACTTGGTGTTTTGACACATGATAAAATTCACTTAAATTCACTCGGTGCGTCAATGTTCTCAATGATCGCCTGCTTTAAAACCATATACCAATGTTGATAATGTTCAAAATATAGCAGGAACTGACTGTGCTCATCATTATGAAAGATCACTTTTATATATAATTATAGTACATATCACGAACATTGAAAGCATGCATCAATTGCAAATTTAGTAAATCAAACATGTCTTGGCAGTCAAATTAAGCTAAAATCATTCAAATCACTTGACCATTTTGTAAAAAATTAATACGATAATTCATGGACTGATTTTTTCTCAAATTAGGAGCATTAGAAACAATAATAATGACAGCATCTTCTCTTTTTTTGCTATGCTCGAATGGTTTAAATTCCATTATAAGCTACTAGCTCATCAACAACCCATCAGACAGACCTTCGGCAGGCTTTGTAAAATTTTGAATTTATTTGGCCTCTTTAAAAGCTCTTAAAATGGAAGGTGGTTAATAATAAACAACAGAAAATCTATGGTAACACGTTCAATGACTATAAATGTAAGAATAAACAGAGCTAAAAAGGCATTCAAAGAAAATATGCGTTCATATTAAAAAACAAGACATCAATTCACAACTGATTATATTGTATGATTGATTTAGACATTTATGAATGTGAACTATAATTATTGATTGTTACAATTGTTGTCTACAACTTACAATGAATGAATAATGAAACTAATTTTAACGCAAATGCACTTCTACAACAATTAGCTACCCAAAAAATGACACAA